>NC_143388.1:14730030-15033229 GCF_980474605.1 Leiobunum rupestre
AGGTACCACCATAGGTCCAAGTTAGCTAGGATAATACCCAAGGTACCACCATAGGTCCAAGTTAGCTAGGCTAATATCCAACGTAAAACCGTAAGCTCAAGTCAGCTAGCGGAAATTATTGCCGTTATTTTTAGGGAATTTCTCTATAGCCCTATTTCCTATACCGGAAACAAGCGCGAAAAACTGCTGTAATTCAAACGATTCTAAGTCCCTTTAAGTGGTAAAAATATAAATTGACGTAGTAACGTTCATCTTGTAAGACTTGTAATAATCTCTTTCTCCATCATCATACGCGTTGGCTGTCATCTTGACCAAATATTTTTCGTAAAACCATTTACATTAAAATATTTGCTTCAGAAAATGTCCGTAAAGAAACCTTTTTTTAAATAATAAATAATAATAAATAAAAAATAAAATATATTACTTTTTTAATTAATCACGAAAAAAATGAAAAGTAAACCTAAAATTGTTTTTCGTAAGTTTCGCGAAGAAAGTATATCCTGTCAGTTACACGACCTCTTGGATATTAATAATAATGAAAAAAATACCAGACTAGTTTTTTCCAAACAATTGTCGCCAAATTGTCTGCCAGAAAAATATGGTGGTAAAATGAGATTTCTGGGACCTCTGGCTGTGTTTTTTTTTGCTCGTTAAACTGGCCATTGGTCACTTTGAGGAAACAATTCCGGGTCATGGGACCCCAAAAGAGTTCATGACCTCCTACTAGCTTAATGAACATTATATTATCCTCCTCGGGCTTAATTCTTTCTATCCTAGGTCAACTATTTCAGTAGTTTTTATCTTCAATTGTTAGCTTTCTCTTCCACGCGGTCTAGGGTCGTGTTCCCACTAATGCTAGTTATTTTTAACTACATTTAATTCATTGTTCGATTAATTTAAACGTTTGTTATTGTTTTGTCTTGACACCATAACTCACGCTACGTTTCTCCAAAAAAGTTACTAAGGTGGCACATAAAATGAGTTTAAAATATTTTTTTAAATTTAAAAAACAACTTTTGTAAAATAAATTGTTTCAATTGTTGAAAAACTAAACAAACATTTTAAAATAATTTATTAAAATTTATAAAACCACTTATTGTTCAACAACTATGCCTAGTCGTCTAGTTTTTAAACAATTAAAAAAATTGTCAGTTTTAAAGAAGCTATGAGATACAGTCCTGTTTTAAGTTTTAAAGTGGAGGCTCTGAGGGTGCTTACTCTTTGATAATGAAGACAGTGGCGTAAATAAGGCCCCACAGACCTCATAATGCAGGAGGGCCACAGGGCGTCAGGGGGCCTCTAAATTACTATCAATATAGATACCGACTAAAACCCAGTAAAGAGTTTCGCGCGTGGGAGAGGGGGGTAGGTTGTCTTAGCTACGCCACTGAATGAAGAGGTTAAAGAGTAACGCTATAAATAGTATCATAAGTAACATAATAACAATAAGTATGACAATTAACGAGATTTACAACTACACTTTTTTTCATAGCTATTGCGTAATCAAGATGTTTTCTCAGCACAGAGCCCTCTAGTGTCTAAAATACGCGAGACTTCCGCTAAGCCGAAATAACTGGTTTCCGCTAGATTGGCGGAATATTAGGCTAAAGTGATAAAAATCAAAAACGTTTTTCTCGGCGCCACGAGCTCATGTTTTTTATCACGCGTGATACGCACGCGGGCTTCAAAACAAAGCCAAAGCCCCTCGCGACTCCAGAACGTGCTCTCCGATTTTAGGCTTAAATTTTTATCAAAAAGTAGTCATCCAGAACGGTTAGTCGCGAGTCCAAGTCACAGCTTGAAGAGAGTATCAGTGCCGAAAAACGGTTCGGTTAGAAAATTAGCATTAAAGCAATAGGAAGTGTCATACTTATAGTTATTATGTTACTTATGATAGTATCAACATAGCCAGTCTCCTTAAGTGTAATTAAATACTTCTGTATGAAGTGAAAAGGCATGTATCCCGCGATACGGTGTAAATTATCTAATGAATGTGAGGAAAAAAGAATTAAATACTTGGAACAGCGAGCATTCGATGCACCGGTATCTTTGACGTGCCAGTTCTCAAATTACTTGTGGCCACTGGGAAATGACGTGAGCTCACCAATGATTTTATTTAACTAGAATCTCCGACGTAACATTCGGTGGATGCGGTGAATACGGAGAAAGCGAGTTGGAATCGCATTTGGAACGCGGCGCACGGAATCATGAAAACTAATAATTCACCTGCGGGGCTCAACTCGGGTTTATTTATACACCTTCGACCCAAACTAATTTTGAGAAAGATAGAGAGCCTAGTTCGAACACGGAGCCGACATCCTTCGTGCTTACGAGCTTGGCCACGTTGTGTATCTTAAAACCCTTTTCATCATCACGTATATACACTGAAATGGGTGTCGCCATTTTGGGCTCACTAGGAACGTGTAAGCTTGAGCCTAACAAAATGGCGGTGCTGCCCGAAAATTGTCTATAATTGAACGGGATATTACCTAATAGTTATCTTAAAGGTATAGACTAGGTAAAGTATCCTCTATAATTTGTGGGAAAAGTATTGACTGAGCTCAAGTTAGTACCCGAAACTAGGTTTCTCGAACGTCATCGCATTTTCCTGTCACGTTTGCTTGGGCTTATTTTTATACTTTGTTTTCTTTGGTGTCTCCACTCCGCAATATGAGTCGCTTGCTCACCTAATTCTAAGTTGACCCGCAATATATAAGGCTCCCTGACAGGGTATGTCGTCTATTGTCTACATAAAAAAGCGTATGATAATGTACATTTAACCAACGAAATATTATAGTTAACTTTGATATTCTTTTAATATGAAATAAGTCATACCTTGACGCTTTATGCTGTATAAAGATGGCCTGACTGGATGTCCACCGTGTTTCGTATTTAATTCAGCCAAGGGATAGTTATTTAATTTAATTTACTACGGTAAATCGTTTAAGAGCGTCACCGGAAATTGCCGAAACGAGATAAATCAATTGCAACCATTGAATATAATAAGAAATCCAATTAAAAACATCTTCCAAAGTCTGCGATAATTTCTGGAAATCTTCCAACGTATGTGATAATTCACTGAAAATATCCCAACGCCTGTGATATAGCTCACTCGAAAGCTCCAGAGAGCTGTTAAAATTCATGGGAAATCTCCAGAGATCTGTGAAAATACTTTGGAAATCTCCAGAGATTTGTGAAAATTCACTGGAAATCTTTCAAGATATGTGATAATTCACTTGAAATCTCCAGAGATCTGTGATAATTAACTGGAAATCTCCAGAGATCTGTAAACATTCACTGGAAATCTTTCACGATCTGTGATAGTTCTCTGGAAATTTTCAGAGCTTTGTGAAAATTCACTGGAAATCTTTCAAGATCTGTGATAATTCACTAGAAATCTTCAGAGATCTGTGATAATTCACTATCAATCATTGAATATCATTGAACATCTCGCTTAATTAACTGGGAATCTCCTAACATCTGTGATGGTTCACTGTAAATCCCCGAACTTACTTAATAATTTTATAAAAATCGTTGCTATTATTGGATGAAAATCACTGAACGTCGAGCTGAACTGGAAATCGCCTAATATTTATCGAAAATTAGCAACAAGTTGCTTCCTCGATTTGAGAAACTTAAATTTGACGGTAATCTAGCCGCGAAAAATTACTTTGAGCTCCTTTTAATAATGAATTCGAAGTAAAGAAAGTTCTAGAACCATAGAGAAAAACCAAATGACTGAACCATCAAATTTAAATCGCAACAAAACAAAATAGAATTAGCGCTTGTCCCTGAGGGGGTGAGGGGAAACTATTTCCGGTGATATATGACCTTTACCTTCGGGCAGTAAAATCATCTACCTTTCGCGCGAGTCCGAAGAAGCGGCAAAGATAAAGTATGGGTAAGGGGTTTGCGGGAAAACTCAAAGTAAAATAACAATACGCGCACAGCGTTGAGCGCCAGTGGCCGCCGAAAGTCAGTTTGTATTTTCATCGGAGAAGCTGGTGCCCGTACAATAGAAGCGTTGAGCCCAAAGCGGGCCTGGGCGGGCCTGGGCCTGACGACGAACTCCTGCCGCGGGAGGTACTTTTAATTGCGGAAAAATAATGAAATGACAGGGAGCCCAATGGCTCGTTTGTCTGGAAGGCGCTCCGAGTTGACACATTAATTACGCTCTTCGACAATTCTAGCGTAGCGAGAGACCTCCCCACGGCTCTTTCGCTTCTGACAAGGTCCTCTCCCGGCCTTTTTAACCCGCGGAGGACGCTGCCTTTTACTCTTATCTGCCACCAGCTCCGGTGGACTTAGCCTGGCCACGGCCGTTCTGTCGGAAAGTATGAGTCCAGAAGCTCGCGTGGCCCTCATAATTGTCATCGCTAATATACCGCGCGTCTCCGACCTCGAGCTTCACTCTCTACTGGAGCATCCTGCCCGCTTTCGAAGCTTCTTCCTCTTGGAATCGCGACTGCCTTTTAGATGCTAATCGGCTCGAGAATGTCGAAGAAATTAGGCCCACGCGTTTATTGTTTCGGCGAAGTTCGCTATCAAGCGCGTTCGTACGCCAGCTCGAGTATGTCACCGTTTTCAAATGGCCCTTTCGACGACCCGTAGATGACGAATTTCTTTTAAATAGCCACTGCGTCCATAGTGATAATGATTTCCCTTTAGAAGCGTCGCTAGAAGTCGTTGGGTTATTTAACGGTTAAAGTGATAAATGGTATTTATATCAAATGACCAACAAATACTCACTAAAATGCCCCTATTTGGATCCAACTGGAATCAAGACATCCAGTTTGAGTTCCAATTATGTTTGGATCAAATCGTTTTGATCAAATCGGAATAAAGTTGAATCTCAGGCATTATAATTGGATCAAATCATTTTGATCAAATCGGAATAAAATTGAATCTCAGGCATTATAATTGGATCAAATCATTTTGATCAAATCATTTTATCAAATCGGAATAAAATTGAATCTCAGGCATTATAATTGGATCAAATTGTTCTCAACAAATCGGAATAAAGTTGAATCTCAGGCATTATAATTGTTTCAAATAGTTCTCAACAAATCGGAATAAAGTTGAATCTCAGGCATTATAATTGTTTCAAATAGTTCCCAACAAATCGGAATAAAGTTGAATCTCAGGCATTATAATTGTTTCAAATAGTTCTCAACAAATCGGAATAAAGTTGAATCTCAGGCATTATAATTGTTTCAAATAGTTCTCAACAAATCGGAATAAAGTTGAATCTCAGGCATTATAATTGTTTCAAATAGTTCTCAACAAATTGGAATAAAGTTGAATCTCAGGCATTATAATTGGATCAAATCACTTTGATCAAATCGGAATAAAGTTGAATCTCAGGAATTATACTTGGATCGAATCATTTGGAACAAATCGGAATAAAGTTGAATCTCGGGCATTATAATTGGATCAAATCATTTTGATCAAATCGGATTAAAGTTGAATCTCAGGCATTATAATTGGATCAAATCATTTTGAACAAATCGGAATAAAGTTGAATCTCAGGCATTATAATTGGATCTAATAATTTTGAACAAATCGGAATAAAGTTGAATCTCAGGCATTATAATTGGATCAAATCATTTTGATCAAATCGGAATAAAATTGAATCTCAGGCATTATAATTGGATCAAATTGTTCTCAACAAATCCGAATAAAGTTGAATCTCAGGCATTATAATTGTTTCAAATAGTTCTCAACAAATCGGAATAAAGTTGAATCTCCGGCATTATAATTGTTTCAAATAGTTCTCAACAAATCGGAATAAAGTTGAATCTCAGGCATTATAATTGTTTCAAATAGTTCTCAACAAATCGGAATAAAGTTGAATCTCAGGCATTATAATTGTTTCAAATAGTTCTCAACAAATCAGAATAAAGTTGAATCTCAGGCATTATAATTGGATCAAATCACTTTGATCAAATCGGAATAAAGTTGAATCTCAGGCATTATAATTGTTTCAAATAGTTCTCAACAAATCGGAATAAAGTTGAATCTCAGGCATTATAATTGTTTCAAATAGTTCTCAACAAATCGGAATAAAGTTGAATCTCAGGCATTATAATTGTTTCAAATAGTTCTCAACAAATCAGAATAAAGTTGAATTTCAGGCATTATAATTGGATCAAATCACTTTGATCAAATCGGAATAAAGTTGAATCTCAGGAATTATACTTGGATCGAATCATTTGGAACAAATCGGAATAAAGTTGAATCTCGGACATTATAATTGGATCAAATCATTTTGATCAAATCGGATTAAAGTTGAATCTCAGGCATTATAATTGGATCAAATCATTTTGAACAAATCGGAATAAAGTTGAATCTCAGGCATAATAATTGGATCAAGTAATTTTGAACAAATCGGAATAAAATTGAATCTCAGGCATTATAATTGGATCAAATCACTTTGATCAAATCGGAATAAAGTTCAATCTCAGGCATTATAATTGGATCTAATAATTTTGAACAAATCGGAATAAAGTTGAATCTCAGGCATAATAATTGGATCAAGTAATTTTGAACAAATCGGAATAAAATTGAATCTCAGGCATTATAATTGGATCAAATCACTTTGATCAAATCGGAATAAAGTTCAATCTCAGGCATTATAATTGGATCTAATAATTTTGAACAAATCGGAATAAAGTTGAATCTCAGGCATAATAATTGGATCAAGTAATTTTGAACAAATCGGAATAAAATTGAATCTCAGGCATTATAATTGGATCAAATCTGACTTATTTGGATTGTAATTTTAGATCAAAACAGAATTTTGGTATGACCAATTTTGAATATAATTTGAACCACCATTTTCAAAAGGAACAAATTAATGCAATATATCTCTTAGAATAAAGTTTTCTTTACCTTAGCAGGCACGAGGTTCTTATCAAGGGCGCAGGCCACCTGAATTGACTGGGTATTAGCCTAGCTGATTATTATTATTATTAACTGTGGAGCATATACCGCATGACGGCTCAAAATTTCGTAAATTAGTTCGCCTAAAATTTTAAAATTACCTTGTTGGAATATTAGTTATTAAAAAAGCAAATTATCCAAATGAAATAGCTATATCAAATCAATATCTTATGTATTCGATGCCCACTAACAACAACCAAATAACATTAGCAGTATATTTCCGCTATAACATATAATAACCTTCAACTCCACATGTAGTCCCTTCAACTCCACATGTAGTCCCTTCAACTCCACATGTAGTCCCTTCAACTCCACATGTAGTCCTTTCAACTCCACATGTAGTCCTTTCAACTCCACATGTAGTCCCTTCAACTCCACATGTAGTCCCTTCAACTCCACATGTAGTCCCTTCAACTCCACATGTAGTCCCTTCAACTCCACATGTAGTCCCTTCAACTCCACATGTAGTCCCTTCAACTCCACATGTAGTCCCTTCAACTCCACATGTAGTCCCTTCAACTCCACATGTAGTCCCTTAAACTCCACATGTAGTCCCTTCAACTCCACATGTAGTCCCTTCAACTCCACATGTAGTCCCTTCAACGCCACATGTAGTCCCTTCAACGCCACATGTAGTCCCTTCAACTCCACATGTAGTCCCTTCAACTCCACATGTAGTCCCTTCAACTCCACATGTAGTCCCTTCAACTCCACATGTAGTCCCTTCAACTCCACATGTAGTCCCTTCAACTCCACATGTAGTCCCTTCAACTCCACATGTAGTCCCTTCAACTCCACATGTAGTCCCTTCAACTCCACATGTAGTCCCTTCAACTCCACATGTAGTCCCTTCAACTCCACATGTAGTCCCTTCAACTCCACATGTAGTCCCTTCAACTCCACATGTAGTCCCTTCAACTCCACATGTAGTCCCTTCAACTCCACATGTAGTCCCTTCAACTCCACATGTAGTCCCTTCAACTCCACATGTAGTCCCTTCAACTCCACATGTAGTCCCTTCAACTCCACATGTAGTCCCTTCAACTCCACATGTAGTCCCTTCAACTCCACATGTAGTCCCTTCAACTCCACATGTAGTCCCTTCAACTCCACATGTAGTGCCTTCAACTCCACATGTAGTGCCTTCAACTCCACATGTAGTCCCTTCAACTCCACATGTAGTCCCTTCAACTCCACATGTAGTCCCTTCAACTCCACATGTAGTCCCTTCAACTCCACATGTAGTACCTTCAACTCCACATGTAGTACCTTCAACTCCACATGTAGTACCTTCAACTCCACATGTAGTACCTTCAACTCCACATGTAGTACCTTCAACTCCAATTGACGCGTAAAAGCAAACTGAATATTTTTCCTTTCACCGTATTTATGATATGACAGTTATGGGTTTTGAACTTTTACCTCCACCCGCATTACAACCTAAACAGACTCTCTAGCATGTGTAATTTTCTCTTTTCCGGGAGTAATCTGTTGGATAAGACGAAGGGTGCGTGAGCTCCTCTTGTGTCAATTTTTCTTCAGATTTGCGAAAGAAGTCTCCGTTTTTTTTCGCGCGCGTTTCTTCTGAGAATGGCGATCGGAAGCGTTTCTCTGATTCTCAAACACGAGCCGACCTCTTTTGAGAGACGCGAATAAACTAGAATGAAAGACTCGTATCCGTCGCTCTCTCTAGAGTGCGGGGGTTCTTTTGTGTGTATGTAAACCGTACGTTCAGGAAAATCTAATTCAATTTCTTTTTTTCATTCTCGCTGAGTCATTCGGTCGTCGTGATTTTCGAAAAGCTAAGCACACATAAATTTTTCCCCAAAATCCTCGGATTCGTTTCTAGTTAGCCGAGCCAATGTGCGGGGAAGGTAAAAATACGGAACATCAACTAACGGCCCTCTCGAAGGAGATTGTTACCTCGCGGAGTAGCGGCGAACGGCTGTTCTAACGAGAACTTTACAAAATTCACCTTTGAATTTACGGCTTGAGGGGCTTGTGGGAACGGATATTTGAAACAAGATGGATAAGTCGTAATATCAATTACTTAAGTGGAGTGGCGGAGTGGTTAGCACGTTCGCCTCGCACCAAGAGGAGCCGAGTTGGATCTCAGCTTGTGGTACTAGGTGAAAACTTGGAGCTACTCCTTCCGCGTTGAGTTTTCAAGTTCCGTGTCCACTGGAGAAAGGGTTTTTTCCCAATTTCTTCGGTTTCCCCTTCTCATAAAAACTAGTCTAGGTTAACGGTAATAGTAAGTGTAGGGAGTTGTTGGCTCGCGTGGCATGAAAGGCTTTCTACCACCCTCCTACGTGTTTAACCCGGTCACCTGTCTCCAGTCTTTAAAAGTCGCTAGATGACTTGGGCATTAAAAGGTCTTAAAAACTAAAATACTTTTGTAGGCCCTAAGACTATCGTAAACCTTAAAACATTCGTAGGTAGGCCTTAAAACATTCGTAGGCCCTCAAACTTTCCTAGACCCTCAAATCTTCGTAGACCCTAAAACCTTCTTAGTCCCTAAAACCTTCGTAGGTCCTAGGTAATGTCCCAAATGCCCCTCGCGGTAAATCCGACACAGGAACCGTCTTCTCGGCCATTTTGACTTATATGTATATAAATGTTAAATAGAACGGCTACGGAGCGGCTCTCATTTCCACTTACATCCCGAATGTATTAGTTTCGAGTAAAACGTCGGGGCTCAAAGTGAAATCCGGAAAATGTGGTGAAGAGTGGCGAAAAATTTTAGTGGAAATACATAGCTCTCGCTCGGAATTCGTAAGCTCTTTAAGTTAAGCCAATATTTACCGGCGAACGACGAAGCGCACGATGCAAAGGCGGTGAGGACACGGCACTCGCGGGGGGCTATAGTGAGTACAAGAAATTGATTCCGTTATTTGCTTCGTTCGTCTCGGGCCGTACGCTAAAAAGGCCAATACCGGGCTGTTAACCTTTTCAAACATTTTTCTGATCAGTTTCTCGTCTGCCTACAATCACTCGAAGCTTTACTCCGACGAAAAATACGCTTATAGATCAAAAGGAGAATCAGGAAATCTTAAAGGGAATACGCTAACATCCAAACTCGGCCTTTCGATCCAATAATAGGCTTACGTGATAGACTGCCTAGTCCCCGGAGGCCAAGACCCCCCCCCCACTTCGTCTCGTGATCGAATTCTACCCCCCCCCCCCCCCCGCCATCGAAAGCAAACCTCCACCTTTTCTTTGCCAATTGCGAGTGAGGGGTTTAAGAGGGGGGTTGAAATACCTGACGTGCCTAGGGCGGATTTCGGTAGGTGTAGCCCCCGACGCGTCACGCCAGAGATCTTCTCGGAGGCTTAACGGCGGAGCGTCGATAAATACCTAGGTTGGGTGCAGTCTTCGGTATTGACTTTAGATTGAACTAGCGGGATAAATTGCGTCGCTATTTCTATCCGTAGCGCCGACGGGCTGAAACGTCCGTTTAACGTGTCGCTAGCGTGATGCTATATTCACTTTTGTTTTAAGCTTGCCCGCGCCTGAAATATTCCATTTTTCTTGTATTATCGCTTTTTTCTTGCCTTCGCTTCTAATTATTTTTAGCCCTTGGCTTCGTTTTTGACCGGAATATTTTTTGTTCCCGGCTTCTCTGGAATCAAATGGTTCGTCACGTGATCCTGGCGCCTTTTTTGATCTGACATTTCCTTTGTGTTTTTGAAGAGCGCCCTTTCCTACCGTTTCCCCAAGCGGACGCCATTCGTTTAGTTATTAAAGAGAGGATGTAGGTGGGCGCGGGTTGAAAATTACGTGAATGCCTTATTAAGTTCTCTACTTCTTCCCTGCCCCCCCCCCAATCCCTGCCCCCTCTCGGAATTAAAATGCGCGCAACAACGTCAAAGATGAATTGGAAAATTTTGTTAATTTAATTGGAGTGGCTAACAACTTTATGCTCGAGCCTCGATGTTATTCCTTTGTCAAGGTTAAAACTTGAGGCACGTACTTCAGGTAGGGGTTTTTGGTTGGTTAAGTTGTGGGGTCGGAGGTTACCAGAGGTAGTACACGCATTCCATTACCACAATAATCATTATTAAGTAAGGGTTAATTTCATATTTTGACCACAATATAAGATTTTAACAGTGGTTTGAAAAAAAAGTGATTTTTTTCCTCGATTGGGTAATAATAACACGATTGGATAGTATTACCACACGATTGGATAATATTACCACACGATTGGATAGTATTACCACGATTGGATAGTATTACCACGATTGGATAGTATTACCACACGATTGGATAATATTACCACACGATTGGATAGTATTACCACGATTGGATAGTATTACCACGATTGGATAGTATTACCACGATTTCATTATGTCACCGCGATTGGATAATATTACCACGATTGGATTATATTACCACGATTGGATAATATTACCACGATTGGATAATAGTCACAATTTAATATTGTAACAACTATTTCGTATTATGTTACCACAATTTGATAATTGTAACCACGATTTTATCATTTTATCCCAGATTTGATCGTATGAACCGCAATTTGATCATTACAACCAAGATTTTATAATTTGAATCCAGATTTGATAATTTGAATCCAGATTTGATAATTTTAACCAAGATTTGATAATTTTAACCAAGATTTGATAATTTTAACCAGGATTTGATAATTTTAACCAGGATTTGATAATTTTAACCAGGATTTGATAATTTTAACCAAGATTTGATAATTTTGACCAAGATTTGATAATTTTGACCAAGATTTGATAATTTTGACCAAGATTTGATAATTTGAACCACGATTTGATCCTTTGAACCAAGATTTGATCCTTTGAACCAAGATTTGATCCTTTGAACCAACATTTGATCCTTTGAACCAAGATTTGATAATTTGAACCACAATTTGATAATTTGAACCACAATTTGATAATTTGAACCAATTGTTTATCATTTTAACCACGATTAAATGTCTTACTGCGATTTATTTCTTTAGCCATATAGTCAACTCCATTAAACTATTCAATGAACGTACTGTTTCGTCGTACGTGATACAGTCGGCAAATCGAAACCGGAAGCAAATTAGCCTCTTAATCCCATTAATCATTTAGTGCTTCATTAATTTTAATAATGTAGCCAATGTTTTGTACATTTCCAGTGACCTACAACTGGAAATTTAATTAACAGTGGAATATATTCTTCATAGAACTCTTCTCTCAAAATGGAGCAAGAAGTCTCGTTAACACGAGGAGTAGGACATTTACCAAAATCCCGTACACTTTGTCTAAAATCGCCAAATCTTTAAACTCTTTCTATCGTAAATTAACATTGAAATCCCAAAATCACTTCAAAAAGTAATGATAAAATCGCCAAAATCTCTACGAAATCCCAAAATCCCGTACAAAATAATGGCAAGTGTCCGACCCCTCGCGTTAACGCGTAAAGAATCGTGATTAGAGACGTGTTTGTTATCGAGCTATAGTGATGTAAAATACCCGGGTATTTATAACGCAGGGTAAATACCTTAGGTACTTACCCGGGTAAATACCCAAAATACAAAAATACCCAGGTGTTTATAAACACCATTAATTTCTTTGTTAATTTTTTTTAATTTATTGAATTAAGAGTACGGTAATTGAAAAACACACAAACACATCAACTTATGCTCATATTAAATTTAATTATTGTTTCTTACTTTTTTGAAAGTTTTACGTAGTAACAATAACATATATGATATAACTATTAAATATCATTTATTCATTTTCTGGACGATCTCTGCTGCCCCTGGCTCTCCTCAGACTCCTCATCATGACTATTTTATTAGCAGACCTAACACTAACAGTAACGTGAGCAATTAAGGATTTTATTCATTTCATTTGGGCCATTAAAACATTTCCTAATATGCTTTGTCATTTTGTTGACATTAGAATTTTTGTACTACTAACAGTAATATTTGAATACAACACCATCATTTTATCTTTGAATAACTCCCAGGCTAGAAATAAAATAGACAAAAATAAAACTGCATTTAAAAAAGGTAGTTTGCCCAAAAATGCCCTACCTAATAAGCCCAAACAAAGCAAAAGATGTTGACAAGGAGGATAACCGATAGTACCACTCCACCCGATACTAACTGACGCCCCATTCATAAAAAGCCTAGTTTTGGGTATTAACCCGGGCATGGGGTAAATACCTACTTAAAAATACCCTACCCTCTGGGTATTTACCCGACTTACATCACAATTGAGCTACGGGTATCGATAATTTAGTTTAAAATAAACGGTGTAGTTTCGCGTAATACTTCAAATGAATTCCTTTCACTGAATTATTCCTCAGTGCAATTAGACTCGGATAAAGTGGAACTTACTTAAATGAATGGAACTTGAAAAAAAAAATCCGTTCCATATACTTTTTGTCGGTGAAAAGTGAACTTAAAAAAGTGGAAAAAGGAGGAAATAGAGGGCGTTCTATACCTATGAAAGAATTCGAGTAATTTCACTAATAAGCCCGTAATTAGCGTGCACGGAAAAGGCGCTTCAAATTTTAATGAGCTCAAAAAGCCTTTGAAGAAGCGGAGAACTCCCTTTGTTTCCGTTCTGCACTCGCTTTGCTCTCTACGCGACCTCGTTGTACCCTCCGAGCCACCACGGGACTGCTGATGCCCTGTAAGAGAAAAGGCTTATTCTGAAAAAGCTCTCATTCCTACTTTAAAGTGCTTTTACTCCTTTATTAGGGACCATAATCCTACTATATCGGTGATTTCCCCCCTGGCAGTTAAAATGAGCTATTAATAAGTTAGAAATGAAGTGGTTTATTATAAAGAATTTTTTTAGTAGATTTTTATATGGGGGGGAAAGGCTTTTAAATTGAGTATATATATTTTTTCAAATCTCTTCGGCCAATAATGACTTGAACTGTTTATCTAAATCTAATTTCGATAGGCCTATTTGAATTCCTGATATTAGCTACTATCAATTGTTTTAACCATTGATGTTGTATTGACATTTTTGTTATTTCGTGTTCTACCTTGGCGGTTTTTCAAAATACGTTTTTGGCAAAATTTAATGCCAAATTATACATTTTTCATTAACAAATAAAATGGTAATTCAGGAAACATTTTGATTGATTCCTTGGAAACTGAACTAGTACACTCAGTTAAAACCTTATAAAATATTTTATAATAATATGAATAATCAGCTAGGCAAATACCCATAGCACCACCTAAGGCGACTTCTAATGTCATTAACTCAAGTGGGTGGGGTTTAATGCGTAGTAGGTTGGTGGAAAGCCCGTCATACCACACGAGCCAACAGCTCCCTACACTGAACTATGGCAATAGATTTAGAGGAATCGTATTTAAGTTATTAGTGGGAAAATCTGTTTAAATATATTTGATGTATTTTTAGGCTTATATTTTGACCAGACAAAATTTGTAAATTTTCTGCTGTTCATTTTATTCTCCAAAGAAATGGATTATATCGTTCTTAATGGAATACGTACTTAGGTTTTTATTGAGGAAAACTGCTACCCGTAACCCGGTTCGGAAATATCAAATTTATTTATTTCGAGAAATGGCGAAATAGGATGCTTTCCTTCAAATGTTTGGTTCGAAATATTCTTTCGTCAAATATATATGCACGTCATAGCAAAAACTCCAGTTTTAAGGAATTTTTTTATATGGCCTTTATCCGTATCGATTGATTTTATTCATATAAAAATGCGGCTGAAAAAGATTTTTTATTGAAAAGACTATCGTTCGTGAAACTAAAATATTCCTTAACTAAATTGAGATTCGATATTCCCAGATTTATCTATATATGCGCTATAGGAAAAATACATTCAATTTTTATTGTCGCTGAATATTTTCTAAAGGAATTTAGTTTTAAAACTTTGTACTGTGTATGTGTAAACGTATTTTATCATATTAATATTTCGAAATAAGAATTAAAGTTAACAAACCCCATAATGATCCTGGCAGCTAGGAGCAACAAACACAAGGAGAACGCGGCTAGCCTTTAAACACGCTAACACAGTGTTGTGTACAAATTTCATTGGACGAGCATTTACGCTGAGCGTTTTACGGAAAGGGGGAAGACAATTTTGGAATTTTCCCCTTCCGACGGCAGTAGGCGTTAAAGTGTCTAACCAATGAAAACTGTACGCAAGAAAATGCACGAATTTTGTCGGGTTGCGTTCTCCGTATGTAGGGTGCTGTGTTTATTACTCCTAGCTTGTAGTGCGTTTGAAATTTTTACGATTTTTTTTTATCAAACGTAGCAATTCTTGAATTCAGAGATTTTTTAGAAAACATTTGTTTAGTGAGGAAGAACGTTTTAATGCTTAAATTTCAGCAACATTTAAAAATATTTCCAGGTTTTGGAAACGACATTTCAATTAGAAAGTTGTAGGAAAAACATTTTAAATAAAATTTGTTGTATCAAAAAGACCATGAGACCTATATTTCATTTATATGAAAACTCCAGTTGGTACTAGAAGGCCCGTACGTTTGTAAATAAATTGATCAAAATTACTTTTTTACAGTAATTTTTATTGGAACCAAAGATGACAACATTTAATGAAATCACAAATCCTAAATTGACAAATGTAATGTTGGGTAAAACTTTCGTATGGTGTGATAAAAATAAATAGTTAGCCATAAACATCTACGTTTTGAAAAGTCAAACAAAAGTAAGGGACAATCTGCTTAAAGGAATCGAATCTTTTAGCTTTTTAGAAATGAAGAAGCAAACGAGTTAGATGACATACCTTAGGCATATTTCATACGTATCGGGATCAGCAGGACAGTGCGCCAGCACATCGAGCTCGTGATGTTGCGGAGTGTCTTAACGCAGCGTTCCTTCAGTGATGGATTGGAATACTTCACCGCGTTCGATGGCCTTCATGGCTCCATACAGACATAACACTGCTCGAACTCTGAATGTAGATCACGTATAGCAAAACCGCAGTCTCTTACCTGGATGACTTACACTAGAGAATCGTTGAAGCTTGCTGTCTTGTAACTGTCGATATGATCAAGTGTCGAGATATAATTTATCGGGCATGGTCCTTATTGCATCAAACGGATGTATTATCGAAACGTACTTGAAACTTTAAGAAATTGTGATTTAATATCGTTTTTATTTAAACGTTTTCTCTTTAATAATAATAATAATATTTATTTCGCAAAGAAAAACCAATGCAGGCAACCACGGAGGCAAAGCCTTTACAGGGTGGTTACCAGGACGATACACAACACATAGTAATATAAATACAAATCAAAACACCTAAAAAATGAACTAAACAAAATTAAAATTAAAATTAAATTAAATTAAGAATTTTGACTGATCCAAAGCGCAAATAGAAATTCCGAAACCAGGGAACGAAACTGGGAAACAGATAGGCAAGTGGAATTTTCCCGGATGTCATCGGGCAAACTGTTCCAGGTTCGAGCAGTTCTGAAGAAAAACGAATTTTCTAACGCCAGGCATCTAGCAAACTTTATATAGTAAGTAGGGAGTGTCCGCCTGGAAATCAATGTCAGATGTTCACCGTGATCGAGAGTCGTAGACTTTACGAACTTGAAGAACGTAATCAAATCTGAAACATCCCTTCGAAAAGATAGAGCTAAAAGATGGAGAGTTACGAGGCGCTGTTCATAAGGAATATGGCCAGGTGAATTAGATCGTGGAGTTTGCAGGACGAATCGAGTGAAGTTACGCTGTATACCTTCCAACGATGTAATATCTTGCTTGAGGTAAGGATTCCAAACAGGAGACGCGAAATCAAGGACTGGCAGGCACATCGAACGAAATAGAGTGGTAGAAGCGCGCGTAAAACCAGTTGTTCTTCGAATAAGGCCACATAGTCGACGGGCTCAATTTCCAATGTAACGAATATGGGACGACCATTTCAGATCTCTGGAAACAACGACTCCGAGAATTTTCAAATTGTGTACACGAGCTAGTGGGACGTTGTTTATCTTGGGGCTTTCTTGTTCGTATATCAATAAAAAACTTATCCCACCGAATCAAATCTCTCATTCAAACTTTTTATGTACCACCTACCAATGAAAAGGGTAAAAAAACGATAATCGTTAAAATATTTTACTTTTTATGAAATTAAGAAATTAGACTTTATCCGGCCTAATGAATGTACCTTAAATTTTGAAAACTTCACTTTTATAGTTTATGATTAAATTATCCTATCTGAGAAATTGCAGAAATCCAAAGATTGGCATTTATGTGTCATCTTTTTTCTGATACTTCATCATATTTAAGGAATTGTTACTTGAACTATTATATATTTGATCGAAACTCACATCACTTAATCCCTCTTCATCTAACGATGGATACAAAAAGGACTTCGAAAGTAGTTGATTTTAATTTACCAAATAAATCGTCTTGGTCATAATTAGAGCTTGGGGTTTGGATAAGAAATATCCGTTTTATTTGTTTTTATCCATAACCGAAAATTATCCGAACAAACACTTTTTTTTCGCATATTAAATCGTTTTATAACCGCGAATAATATCCATAAATAAACAGTTAACCGAAATTTTTATGAATAATCGAAAATTTGGCGGTAAATTTAACTGTTTCGTCGAGCGCTAGCCATAATAGTATAATATACAAAATATATGCTTTATTTCCAATCCAGTCCCCACCTCAAATAGAAGGGAAAGCCCTCAGTGGTCGACCGATAATGTACGCCATAAAAATAATCTTTTTGGACATTTATTCTCCTGTTTGTCATAAATCGGTTGGCCGCGGTCGGCTTCTACCATTTCGCGCGTAAACTACCCCTCGCCAGGAGCTGGCAATTACAAAAATTGCATATTTAGTTCACGGGGGGTCGGTTCACGTACGTACGCTTGTCATAGTTCGAATGCACCGTCAACTTTAAACGCGCTTCTTGCTTAGACAGTGGCTCGTTTTTTGAAGCATCCAAAGACGTTTTGTCTGGCCTTTTCATTGAGGAAAGCGGGGAAGGTTCCGCTATTAGATTTGGGCATTAGTACTGTCAGTTTTCTCTCTAGCTCCGATAGTTTCCAGCCAAGCATTTATTGCATTATCCTCTGTCACTCGCTATTATATCGGCTCCAGCAAACCGCGCTATTCTTCCCGCGAAGTTGGCTCCGAACCAAGCGATAGCCTTCTCGAGCGTAAAGTATTTTCTGGTCGGGAAACGCCGGAGGTTTCATTCCGAGCCTCTACCACTTTCCGACTAGCCGTGAAAACTAAAGCGCTAGATTTTTTTAAGCGAATATGGTTAACTTTGTAAACTTGAAACGTTTTACTTGTGGGATTTTGGCAAGGAGCCTATAGCGACGCTGCTAGATGGAATTCTTTGAGGCCCTTTATGCCTACCGCTTATCTATTCTTAGATACGTCGAAATATCCCGGATTCTACTATTTGTATCTTTCAGTTCTTGGTACTCGCATCTTTTATAAAACTAGTCCCTTTCGTTATAAATTTGACATTTTGAAAACGCACTGTTGAAGGATTAGTACGTCACTGTAAGGTAATAGATTTCAAATCAAATAAAGCTAAGTAATGCTTGGAAATATTTATAAATTTAATAATAACAATAGTTGATTTTATAAAATAAAAAGTGGTCTTGCCCAACTTGTTAAAATGTTGCTCTTACGTCACAAGACCCAGCTTTATTAGTGTATTCCTCGCACGAGCGATTTGCACGCGCTCTAGAAAAAGCTATATTCCTCGCGACTGTAGCGCGCGCTCGTAGGCTTGTCAAAGTAAGAGACTGTGACGTAAGAGCAACATTTCAACAAGAAGGCCACGTTACTTTATAAAAAGAACTATTATTGAATGTAACGAGACTAGCATTCCAAATAATAGCGTGTTATTTGGTTTTAATGTATTGTGTCAAGAACCCATATAGACGTACTAAGAACACGTAATCATAGCTTAAGCTCGTCGTGGTGCCTCCTAATCTATATTTTCAAAATAAGCCCCGCCTTTTTATATTTTCCGCCTGTAGTAACTTAAGTAACCAAAAAATAAGCAGTCTAAGAACTACTTAAACTAACTAAAAACCTACTTAAAAACCACTTAAAACCAACTCTAATTTCGCTTAATTTAGGACACTTAAAGCCAACTTTGAGCCAACTTGAAACTTAATAACAACAACTTAAAGGCAACTTGAAACCAACTTAAAAATAATATGTAATTTTCTGTATTTGTAAGGGTTCGCGCCTTCTTCTTAGAAGTAACAATAATGGAAGAAGACTCAATAGCTCCGTCTCTTTAAAAAAAATCGATTAGGAGGCGATCCAGCAAAATTTCCTTTCCTATGTTCTTGGTACGTCTATGGGTTCTTGATTGTGTTTATTTATCAATAACAATTCACTGACTTTGGTAAAGTAAATAGATATTTTTTATATTTTGCGAGGTGTTTTACGGATAAAATACTAAATCATTAGCCAAATTTCTATATCCATAGAAACATATATCTTGAGCATCACGTAATAATATGTAATACAACTAGATAAGCTATTCAAATTATTTAGATCAGCGTTTACCTAAACGGATAAAGGTGGTTAATAAGGGCTTGTTCAATTTTCATTTATAGTTTGTGAACGTAAAAATTAATAATATCAGAGGGTTATGGCAAAAATTGTTTATAATTGGTTTTGAAAGTTTTTGTTAGAGTGTAAAAGAGCTGAAAATAATAAAGCTATAACGAAAAAAGCTTACTGAAATGGCTAGGCTATCGATGGCTTAATAATTTCAACTAGAGTTTGAACACGTACATTTGATCAAAAACAAACACCTCCAAGCCATCAAACTTAAGCTTGTTTGAACGTAGATTTCCTATTTATACAATTCGATCAAATGTCACGTTTTCGGTTGGAAAGAGTTGAAACGAGCCCAGTCTAAACGTACACTTTCCAAATAAGTTGACGCCGACCAATCGGGGCCTGAAGGCTGAATCCAATCCTTTTACCGAACTTACCTCTCTCCTAGGTTCGTTTGTTCTGTAAGGTGAAAATTTAGTTCGGATTTCCTTAGGAGTAGCAACTGATAATTGCGATGGTCACCTTTAGATTGTAACGAAATGAAGGTCTAGTAGGCACAGTGTCGCCTTCTTTGTTCGGTTTCGGTCGTATTTTCGGATTGGGTTTCGCTGTAAGGGTAAAGAGAGAGGGGTGAGAACCGGGATTTTGGCTCGATTTGAAGAAGCGGCTAATCATACATTGATTGGAATGAGACTTACACGTTTCCTAATTAATCTGTAAAGAAACTTATTCTTGACTCGTTAAAACTAGCACTTCTTACAGTCCAATTGAAATGCACCATTTGTACCACAGTTCGATCAATGATTCTACGCTCGGATAAACATATAACTTATGATATTTTAATCATGATATCAAGAACACTTAAATCTGTCTTTGTCTTAATGTTACGTTCTGTTGAAGCTGAAATATATTTCTAGTGCCTCAAATTCGTTCTGGAGAGTCACTACTTAAAGCGAAAGTATTTTTTACGAAACATATGTCGAGGAGATGAAACTATGGTACGTCTGGGGTCACTCCAAAAAGTTTAAGTCAGGCAAAGGGTGGTTCAGGTTACAGAAGTTAGATTTGACGACTATTTTCCGGGACCATGGATTTTCTTTTTGGGAAAAATTTACTCTCTTAAATTAGGCTTGAGTTGGCCAAATTAAGTGCAATTCCATTTGGTCTGACCGTGGTGTTATCAGTGAACTAGGAGCTTATCGCACCCAGTAATCGGGTAAAAAATCTGAAGCTTTGACTGTACTAAAGTGGTTCCGATTACATAATAAGCAATACCAAAGGTTGTACTCACAGTTGTCAGTTTCACAGTCTTGTAATCGATGTACATTTCTGTTGCTTTGTCTGTACTAAAGCGATTGCTTACCTGATTACAAAAGTAGCATTATCGAAGGCTGTATTCAGTTTCATAGTCTAGTAATCGTTGTACATTTCTGTTTCTTTGTCTGTACTAAAGCGATTGCTTACCCGATTACAGAAGTAGCATTATCAAAGGCTGTATTTAGTTTCGTAGTCTACTAATCGATGTACAGTTCTGTTTCTTTGTCTGTACTAAAGCGATTGCTTACCCGATTACAGAAGTAGCATTTTCAAAGGCTGTATTCAGTTTCATAGTCTAGTAATCGATGTACATTTCTGTTGCTTTGTCTGTACTAAAGCGATTGCTTACCCGATTACAGAAGTAGCATTATCAAAGGCTCTATTCAGTTTCATAGTCTAGTAGTCGATGTACATTTCTGTTTCTTTGTCTGTACTAAAGCGATTGCTTACCCGATTACAGAAGTAGCATTATCAAAGGCTGTATTCAGTTTCATAGTTTAGTAATCGATGTACATTTCTGTTGCTTTGTCTGTACTAAAGCGATTGCTTACCTGATTACAAAAGGAGCATTATCAAAGGCTGTATTCAGTTTCATAGTCTAGTAGTCGATGTGCATTTCTGTTGCTTTGTCTGTACTAAAGTGATTGCTTACCTGATTACAAAAGTAGCATTATCAAAGGCTGTATTCAGTTTCATAGTCTTGTAATCGATGTACATTTCTGTTTCTTTGTCTGTACTAAAGCGATTGCTTACCCGATTACAGAAGTAGCATTATCAAAGGCTGTATTCAGTTTCATAGTTTAGTAATCGATGTACATTTCTGTTGCTTTGTCTGTACTAAAGCGATTGCTTACCTGATTACAAAAGGAGCATTATCAAAGGCTGTATTCAGTTTCATAGTCTAGTAGTCGATGTGCATTTCTGTTGCTTTGTCTGTACTAAAGTGATTGCTTACCTGATTACAAAAGTAGCATTATCAAAGGCTGTATTCAGTTTCATAGTCTTGTAATCGATGTACATTTCTGTTTCTTTGTCTGTACTAAAGCGATTGCTTACCCGATTACGGAAGTAGCATAATCAAAGGCTGTATTCAGTTTCATAGTCTAGTAATCGATGTACATTTCTGTTGCTTTGTCTGTACTAAAGCGATTGCTTACCTGATTACAAAAGGAGCATTATCAAAGGCTGTATTCAGTTTCATAGTCTACTAATCGATGTACATTTCTGTTGCTTTGTCTGTACTAAAGCGATTGCTTACCTGATTACAAAAGGAGCATTATCAAAGGCTGTATTCAGTTTCATAGTCTAGTAGTCGATGTGCATTTCTGTTGCTTTGTCTGTACTAAAGTGATTGCTTACCTGATTACAAAAGTAGCATTATCAAAGGCTGTATTCAGTTTCATAGTCTTGTAATCGATGTACATTTCTGTTTCTTTGTCTGTACTAAAGCGATTGCTTACCCGATTACGGAAGTAGCATTATCAAAGGCTGTATTCAGTTTCATAGTTTAGTAATCGATGTACATTTCTGTTGCTTTGTCTGTACTAAAGCGATTGCTTACCTGATTACAAAAGGAGCATTATCAAAGGCTGTATTCAGTTTCATAGTCTACTAATCGATGTACATTTCTGTTGCTTTGTCTGTACTAAAGCGATTGCTTACCCGATTACAAAAGTAGCATTATCAAAGGCTGTATTCAGTTTCGTAGTCTTGTAATCGATGTACATTTCTGTTGCTTTGTCTGTACTAAAGCGATTGCTTACCCGATTACAAAAGTAGCATTATCAAAGGCTGTATTCAATTTCATAGTCTAGTAATTGATGTACATTTCTGTTGCTTTGTGGTTCCGATTACATAATAAGCATTACCAAAGGTTATACTCACAGTTGTCAGTTTCACAGTCTTGTAATCGATGTACATGTTTGTTGCTTTGTCTGTACTAAAGCGATTGCATACCGATTACGGAAGTAGCATTATCAAAGGTTGTATTCAGTTTCATAGGCCGGTAATAGGTGTACGGATATTTGTAAAGTAGTTAGTAGCATCTTCAGTGTATGAACGTGCTGTAGGATAATTGGAACCGGCCGATAAATGAAAAGAAAGCCGCTGGTGGAAAATCCAAAATATCGGAAAAGGCACGTCGCCCCTTTGTAGCGTGGAATCCCCAGGATTAAATTATAGTTCCTTTAAAATGGAAGGAGAAGAGCATTTATAAAAGGACGTTCCACTTACACTTTAAATCATCAACGCGCATACCGCGAAGGACAAAACTTCCAGAATATATCGCTACGGCGAGCAGTACCCCTCCCTTAACCATATATATATATATATATATATATATTCCTATAGTCAAGGAAAAGCGTTTAGATTAATTCGAACGCATTCGCCTATAAAATTGCGCTCTCCAATTCGCCACTATAGTAAATGTCGGGGGGTTGTTTTGGGGGGGATGGAATATTTTAGGGGTTTGAAATTTTCTCTAAACCAACGACTTCAGTCTCGTTAATTTGGGCGCGAAACTTAATGGCGCCTTAACACCACTTTTAATAAAAGGGGTGCTACCCCTTCCCCCGACTCTACCTTTTGTATAGTTTTGTCATCTCACCCACAATGGGTCGGGATGACGCCACTCTTAACTACATTTTAAAACTAAAACAGGGGGCCCCTTCTACGCCAAGCGTTATCATTTTAGCCCCTACTAACGTTTATGTATAATTTATAGACGCAATTAAGGGCTGAGAGCGCGGTTTGACCCGATTTATTCTGAGGCTCCTCTCTCTCTCTCTCTCTCTCTCTCTCTCTCTCTCTCTCTCTCTGGCCCCACAATGAGCCTTACTCTCTTTGGCATCGCTCCGTTTAGTCCAGCGCCTATTAAACTCCACGCACTAACGTTTCCAAGACAATGCTGGTCCCGTAAATCAGATTATACTTACTAGGTTTCCCTCTCCAAGAGATATAAGCTTGTACGAAAGTGGTTTTGGTATTCATTTACATACTGTTATATTATTGCTAAATTTAACTTCCCTTTCGTGTCTCCAATTTTGATTCGGCCGTAATAACTTCCGAATTCCTTATACGGTATGATTTGTGGGTCAAAGAATTAATTTTCAATAATTATTAAATATTTTCACATATTTATGGTGTGTAAATAATATTTATAAAAATATCTTTCGATGTTTATGCATTCTAAAATCTAATTTTAAGGTTCTTCTGATTTTGTCCTCTCAAATTGAATCTTGCTTTTACAAAATTAATACATCCTATCAAATCGCGAAAATAACGTATTCTAGGACGATCAAAGCTTTTGCCATGTTCATTTTAGGGAGAGGTCAGCGCATTCCGGGTTTTTTTTGCAACTCATTTGTCAGTTCAAGCATGGATATAATATCACTGTACTGTATAGCGCCATTTATATCGGTACCCTTAACTACACATAAGAAAAATGGTACCAATATCATTATTTTTTACCTGCTTCATTATTTTAAATAATATTCTAATTTTTAAACCGAATTTATATCCATGGTGTACCCAGACAATTTTTGAAAGGAGGGCGTTGGACTCGTATAAAAATAACCTAAAACATAATTGTAGTTCCGGACGTTCTGTATAAAATCATAATAGTGGCACTAGTGGTCTATGTTTTCTGTTTCCTTCGACAAACATGCTGCTTTTCGTTATATGGTAGAGATTGGCAAGTGCACTGACCTCTTCATAAACATATCGAGCTTTTACTACTGAAAATTTTAAGTCTCCTGTTGATATAAAATAATACTTACACCTCTCAATTAAAATAAAATTTCCTCCTAATTCAGTATAAACATAAACATATAATAATCAGCTAGGTCCAAGTCATATTGCAAACTTCGTGAAAACTATCCGTATTATTAATTTAAATTACAATGTTTACGACGCATTATCTAAATCCAATTTATGGTTCAGAAATTCGTGCTGGTCGTATTAAATTTAAATCGCTCCGATAATTTAGTCTTAATGCATTTCAGCTAAAATACGTCCAACTCGATATATTCAAACCAATGGAGAGATGAATATTGAATGTTACAATTCGAGACAATCCAAGCGCTATTAATAGAAACCTTGATTGTTTTCAATATTTAAGGGGGAAGAATACAGTAATAGCCTCTTTTTCGTTCAAGCTGAGCGTTTCTGTTTTAACAATTACATATTTGAATTATATTTTTCTTATTAGGCTGAGCCTTCCTCTAGTGCTTAAAATAATTTTGATAATTCTAATATTAATAGTTAACGAGATATAAGGTCCTAACTAAAGGGTAGTTTGGGCGCTTGCCGAACTTGTTTAGCTCCGGGGGACCGAATTAACACGTATTAACTTAATTTATTTTGAATTTAAAATTGTAAAAAACATTTAAGGCACTAAACAAGAGGCTGTTCTACACTTAAATATTAATTTTATAAGTTACAATACAAAATTAAAAGAGTTCAGCTTGAAATAGCACGAAAGTAGACAATGGCCACAGTAGTCTTCCCCCTTAAATACACGAACAAAGATACTTTTTACCTGTATTCAGCAACCCACCAGAAATTGGAATTGTAGGTGACGCTAAACAGAAATATCTCTCAGTGAATTATTCCATTTTCCTAATGAAAGGAAGATATCTCTATTTGCGGTGGAAACTCTGGAAAAGTTCGCAATGTATCATAAACAGATACGAGCTGGGCCACCTAACTTAATTACGAGGCCACAAACCCACGGACCAAATCTTTCTTTGCGGCTGATACTCTCTCGACGTCGGCCCAAAGATTTCCCCTTTAATTAGCGCTATCTATAAAATCCCCCGAGTAACAAATGGAGCGTCCGAACTGGCCCGGGCTGGCCCGAGCTAGTTCGGGCTAGTTCGGGAGAGTCCAGACCAGCTCTCAAAATGGGAGAACGACCAGCAGCGTCTCATGCATAATGGAAAAGAGTAAACTGCCGGTACCTATCGGATATTTCGGACCCTATCCACCTTAAATTGTGATTTTCAACTAAATTCGGCGTTGGTGATTTTATGTTCGTCGGAGCCAGTAACGGTGGGGGGTCCCTAATGGGCCGAAAAGGCCTGCTAATTAAAGTTTCGTCAAACGCCGTGTAACTTATCAATTCGTTTAACCGCTGTGGACGGGTTACGCTACTGCAAACTTGGTACGTGCGCGAAGTTCTGGTAATTACCTAAATACATATTCCTTCCTGGTGGTACCCCGGCTATATTGCCGACGAACTGAAATTTTCTAACGACCGTTTTCTAGAGTATTATGTTAATTAAGCAAACTCAAAGTAGTCCTGCTAGGGCGGAATTATTACGAGCTTAGTTTAAGCGATAACGATCTCAGTTCAATTTAGACATAGCTGGGTTTATAATGGAGAC
The DNA here is from genome assembly GCF_980474605.1 of Leiobunum rupestre. Lineage (NCBI taxonomy): Eukaryota > Metazoa > Arthropoda > Arachnida > Opiliones > Sclerosomatidae > Leiobunum > Leiobunum rupestre. The sequence continues at coordinate 14,756,201 of NC_143388.1, forward strand.
ATTATCCCTCGCTAGTTTCTTTATAACGACAAGATTTTATGTATTTTGAGATACCTGGTGATTTCTACCTGGTGATTTCGGCATTTCCTACAAGGTATAATAATCAGCTAGGCTAATACCCAAGGCACCACCTTAGGCCTAAGTCATCTTTTAAAGCCTTTAATTCAGGTGGCCGGGTTACAATGCGTAGGAGGGTAGTGGCAAGCCCTGCAATGCACGCGAGCCAACAGCTCCCTACACTAACTATTACCGTTAACCCTAACAAGTTTTTATATATATTATATTATTATTATATATTATTAACCAGGAAATCTTTACTCTTTTTCGAGATTTTAGCTGTAATATTTTATATTTTAGCGATTTCAATATTCCTTTTAATTTGTGTCAGGACAGGAATCCATACCTCTACTTGGAATGCTTATCCTAGCGTATCGCGTATGGTAAGATCACTCTGACGGCTTTGGCCCCGCCTACGATAGAAAACATCCCTTCTGCGCGCGCTCCTCTCTCACGTTGTTGTTTGTGACGTCATTGGAATGCTTATCCGGCCGTATATCGTATGGTAAGATCACTCTGACGGCTTTGGCCCCACCTACGAGAGAAAAAATCCTCTCACGTTGTTGTTTATTAAGGTAACATAGTGACGTCAAAAAAACCGTAAAGCCTAGTTCCCACTTAGCGAAAAACCAATTTTCGTGCCGAAAATTCACGCTCACGAATAAAATTTGCGATTTTTTTCAAATTCGCCTCTAAAGTCGCGTCTCCGCGGTATCCAGCGAATGTTCTATTTTTTGACGTCCACACCTTGGCGATAAAAAGCTTCAGCCAATCAGAAAACGCGTTCCCTCGATCTATTCTGCTGCCGTCCGTCCCTTACTAAAGCCTAGGTCTTTAGAAAAGCGGCTCAGCCAACTTGACCAAGATACTGAAGTAAAGGTAATTATCTCACGAATAAAATCGTTTATTTATTGAAATTATCAACAGGAACATCCATTTGGTTCATTTTGAACTGATGTTTTATGTTAGGCCTAAAACATTACTAAAAACCCGCGCGAGTTGTTTTCAGCATTTTTAAATTTTCGCGCTAAAATGAGAACCGCTTCCCCAGCGACCGAAAAAACGCGTCTTTTTTCGTTGCGCGAAAATTTTATTCGTCTCGAAAATTCGCCAAGTGGGAACTAGCCTTTAAGGGTATGGATTCCTGTTTGGGTTTATTTATTTCAAGTCTTAAGATTAATTATGTAAATGCATAAAATTATTATTCTTCAATTTATTAACCAATTTTTAATATCCTTTTTATAATTTCTTTAATAAAGGTTTTGTGTAAAATATTTTAAATTTCGTGGCAAATTGGGGTTAATTAATGCCATTGTAATCTTAATGATAATGATAATCAGCTAGGCTAACACCCAAGGCACCACCTTAGACCGAAGTCATCCAGCGACTTTTAAAGCCATTAATTCAGGTGGACGGGTTGCAAGCCCTTCATGCCACGCGAGCCAACAGCTCCCCACACTAACAATTACCGTTAACTTCGGAAGGGGAAACCGAAGAGCACGGGGAAAATTTGCAAACTCAACGCTGAAGGAGTTGTTCCCAGTGCCCCAAACTGCAGGCCTGATACTGAGTCACTTTTCTCACTTAAAATCACTTTTTTTCATATCTGTCACTAAATTCACTTTTCCCAAAATAAGTTACTATTTATCACTTTTTCGAATTTTTAGATTTCCTTAGCATTGAATAATAAAACATAATCAAACTCCGTTCGCTTTTAATTTTAATTTTTAATTAACAAATAAGCGGTTGAAAAAATCTCTTAGTGATGAAAACTTTGTAGAAGTGGAATTAGCCTAAGTGATATAACTTCCTATGGTTATATAGTTACTATTTTGGTTGTTAACTATTAAAAAACGCAATAAAACAGTATTTTTTTATCATTTTTGGTAGATTTTCCGTCACTATTTAGTCACTTTTCGGCCACTTTTTTAAATTTTTAGTCACTAAACTCTGATTGAACCCGGTTCCTCTTGCTGCGAGCCGAAAGTGCTAACCACTCCGCCACCCCACTTTTTAAATTAAAAAGTCTTAAAATTAATTGTTGAATACCGTATCCTGTTTGAAATTCGTTTTTCATTGTTCTAGAAGAACAACTTTATCAACCTAATGCTAATTTCCTTCCTTCGGTTATTATAGTTTACAAAGAAAAAAAACATCCTTTTGAAAAAGGAGGTTGAGCTATACGCTAGACTCGATTCACTAACTCAATTAAGCTTCTTTGATCTAGAGAAAAAAGAATACAAATACAATTAAGCTAACGATAGTAGGAAAAGTCTGTAATTTCCTGCATCCACTCCCACCGAGCGACCATCCAGTTATCAACTTTCGCGTAACATTCACCGCAAATCTGGTTAAAAGTAACCTACACGTAGTTAAAGTTAAATTAATAATGCAGCGTATAAATTTGTCGCGCTGCAATTACGAGCAGACCGCCATATCCATTCGAAGAGGACTTGGGTCGCGTGAGCCAAAAATACAAATGTCGCGTGCGCCCTAACGGAGGGGACCACGCGTACAGGCCCGTCGAGAAAATGGGAATTAAGCGGCGGTCGGGAAACGAAAACGGGAAGGCTTTCCGCGAGATTTGTCAACGTCTAGAAAAGCTTCGGGGAAGGTTACGCGTTTTATCTTAAACGTGAGGAGACTTAATCTCTATGATTTTTTAAAAGAAATATTTAATACTGGCTGCCGGTTTATTTTCTTTCTATTTTATAAAAGCAATATCATCTTTGAGAAAGTAACAGTTTCATTTATCGTGGTATTATTTTGTTAGGAAAGACTCTTTCGTTTGCGCTAACGTATTCCTATTGGTTCACGTAACTTCCAGTTATTAATTTCATTATTTTGTAGCCGGGTTTATACAAATGGCGCCAAAGGAATTTAGTCAAACAGCGGTTCAAGTACATTAGCTATCTTTATCGTATTTTAATCTTTTCTATGAAATTACCCTTCACCTCAATTATTTTAATTCGTTTTAATCAACGAGTTAAATAACCATATCAGCGTTTGAAAAAATTAAGGTGAAAATTTAGTACGGATTACAAAACCTTTCTATAGAAATTTTTATAAACAGTTTTGTAAAATGTTAGTATATAAATTGTGAAAAGATTTCATAGATTGTCTTTAGCAAATGGGTCTTCTTTTTAAAATATGGTTTTAGAATATCTTTAGAAAAGTTTAAGATGATTCTATATATTTCATAGAAAAGTTTCTATAAACATTAAGGAGATTTTCTTCTAAAGTAATATTTAATAGAATTTCACCATAAATTGGCAATTATTTTATTTAAAATTTTAGCTAATACTTAGTATCAATTTTATAAAGCCTTTCTGCTGGCTTTTCTATAGAACAATTTAAAGGCTATAGAACCCCATTCACCTTCTGTAGAGGTTTAAACGATTTCATAGAGATTAAATTAACCCTAGCTGGGATGGTCAAACTGCAATACTCATCGTCTTGAACGTAGTGAAAATCCCAATTTTCAACCTGCTGAGAGGCGTATAGATCTGAGTAGATAGGACGGCCTCACTTTTGGTCTCCAGTCTCCACTGGAAAGTTGGGCCTCCAGTCTTTATAAAAATCGCAGGTCTCCGGTCTCCATACCTTCCGTCTTCATGTCTCCAGTCACCGTCGCGACTAGAGGCCTCAGGTCTCCAAAATTCCAGTCAATATCGCGATTCGAGGCCTTCCGGCTCCATGTCTCCAGTCACCGTTGCGACTAGAGGTCTCAGGTCTCCAAGCTTCCAGTCTCCGTCGCGACACAAGGCCCTCCGTCTCCATGTCTTCAGTCACCGTCGCGACTAGAGGTCTCAGGTCTCCATGTATCCAGTCTTCGTCACGACTCAAGGCCGTCCGTCTCCATGTATCTAGTCACCGTTGCGACTAGAGGTCTCAGGTCTCCAAGCTTCCAGTCTCCGTCGCGACTCAAGACCCTCCGTCTCCATGTCTTCAGTCACCGTCGCGACTCAAGGCCCTCCGTCTCTATGTCTCCAGTCTCCATCGTGACTCGAGGCCTCCCGTCTCCATGTCTCCAGTCTCCATCGTGACTTGAGGCTTTCCGTCTCCATGTCTCCAGTCTCCATCCCGACTAGAAGCCTCCCGTCTCCATCCCGACTAGAGGCCTCCCGTCTCCAGGTCTCCAGTCTCCATCCCGACTAGAGGCCTCCCGTCTCCAGGTCTCCAGTCACCATCCCGACTAGAGGCCTCCCGTCTCCAGGTCTCCAGTCACCATCCCGACTAGAGGCCTCCCGTCTCCAGGTCTCCAGTCACCATCCCGACTAGAGGCCTCCCGTCTCCAGGTCTCCAGTCTCCATCCCGACTAGAGAGCTCCGTTCTACATGCAGAAATCGCAGATCACCGAGACCGGAGACCGGAGACTGGAGACCGGAGCCTCCGATGTATTCTGCTGAGAGGTGTATAGATAAATGTTTTCGGAGATATACGCTAGCAACAATATTTTCTCGACTGTCGCGCCACTAGTGTGTATTGACGGAAACTTGACCTTCCCTGCTCAGGCTATAAACCGAGGGGCTAACAACTTCTTCAAATTCTGTACACCAATTACCGCGAGTACAGGCTTTGGTAGTGCTAAATCTGTAATCGATTAAATAATCGCTTTAGTACAGTCAAAGGTACAGGCTTGTAGACCGATTACGGTTAGCGATTAGCCCCTCGCTATAAACTCTCTGAAATCATAATTATTTTTTATTAAAACACGCTTTCGGTGAAACGCGCATTTAGCCCCGAGCCAACTTGTTTTTCTTCATCTTTGTTTCGTTGCGTTCTCGGTATTAGTTTTCGTGGGGTTCGTTCCATTCTAACGATACAGGCACGCGAGACACCGGATCCACTAATGAGTTCCGCCGTCTTGTTACGGAATAGCGCGGGACAACTTAACTACGAACCATTTAAACTGGGCAATGTATTGTGACGACGCTCGGTCTCTCGTTGTCAACTTAAATGAAGCATTTTTTGATTCCCACAAACGAATCGTAAGGGTTTTTCTCGGGTTCTTTCCCTGAAATCGATTTTCTTTTTTATTTCTCGTTTTACCTAATTTCACGCATGATAAATGCGGAATTCCGAGTTGGTATTTTTTATTTGGCCTTCTCGCAAGCGTTTTCTTTCTCGATCTGAACGTTTCATTTTACACCGTTCCACGCTAGTTTTCTGTTCATTATTAATCGCGATGAAAGTCCGCAACGCGTCGCTCTCTCCGACCAAAATCTACTTTTTCTTCGTTACGTGGAAACATTTTATACAACGTAACAGATTTTTTCTTTAAGGCGACGCGAAAAATTTCCGTTAGGCCTAATGCCATTTCTTTAAGGCGACGGGAAAAATTTACGTTAGGCCTAATGCAATTTCTTTAAGGCAACGCGAAAAATTTACGTTAGGCCTAATGCAATTTCTTTAAGGCGACGCGAAAAATTTACGTTAGGCCTAATGCAATTTCTTTAAGGCGACGCGAAAAATTTCCGTTAGGCCTAATGCAATTTCTTTAAGGCGACGCGAAAAATTTCCGTTAGGCCTAATGCAATTTCTTTAAGGCGACGCAAAAAATTTCCGTTAGGCCTAATGCCATTTCTTTAAGGCGACGGGAAAAATTTCCGTTAGGCCTAATGCAATTTCTTTAAGGCAACGCGAAAAATTTCCGTTAGGCCTAATGCAATTTCTTTAAGGCAACGCGAAAAATTTACGTTAGGCCTAATGCAATTTCTTTAAGGCGACGCGAAAAATTTACGTTAGGCCTAATGCAATTTCTTTAAGGCGACGCGAAAAATTTCCATTAGGCCTAATGCAATTTCTTTAAGGCGACGGGAAAAATTTCCGTTAGGCCTAATGCAATTTCTTTAAGGCAACGCGAAAAATTTACGTTAGGCCTAATGCAATTTCTTTAAGGCGACGCGAAAAATTTCCGTTAGGCCTAATGCAATTTCTTTAAGGCAACGCGAAAAATTTACGTTAGGCCTAATGCAATTTCTTTAAGGCGACGCAAAAAATTTCCATTAGGCCTAATGCAATTTCTTTAAGGCGACGCGAAAAATTTCCGTTAGGCCTAATTCAATTTCTTTAAGGCAACGCGAAAAATTTCCGTTAGGCCTAATGCCATTTCTTTAAGGCGACGGGAAAAATTTCCGTTAGGCCTAATGCAATTTCTTTAAGGCAACGCGAAAAATTTCCGTTAGGCCTAATGCAATTTCTTTAAGGCAACGCGAAAAATTTACGTTAGGCCTAATGCAATTTCTTTAAGGCGACGCGAAAAATTTACGTTAGGCCTAATGCAATTTCTTTAAGGCGACGCGAAAAATTTCCATTAGGCCTAATGCAATTTCTTTAAGGCGACGGGAAAAATTTCCGTTAGGCCTAATGCAATTTCTTTAAGGCAACGCGAAAAATTTACGTTAGGCCTAATGCAATTTCTTTAAGGCGACGCGAAAAATTTCCGTTAGGCCTAATGCAATTTCTTTAAGGCAACGCGAAAAATTTACGTTAGGCCTAATGCAATTTCTTTAAGGCGACGCAAAAAATTTCCATTAGGCCTAATGCAATTTCTTTAAGGCGACGCGAAAAATTTCCGTTAGGCCTAATTCAATTTCTTTAAGGCAACGCGAAAAATTTCCGTTAGGCCTAATGCAATTTCTTTAAGGCAACGCGAAAAATTTCCGTTAGGCCTAATGCAATATTTTTGCGTCGACTCTCACCGTTGTGGCGTTTTAGCCCTAGTGAAAGGCAGCCTTTACTCTCTTTAACGATTGGAGTTTTTTGGTTGCGAAGTAGGAGTGTTTTATGGTCAGTGAAGATACAATTATACTTTTTTAGTACGATTCGAATTTTGTAGTACGAAATTACTTTTCAATATTTTTACACGTATTTAGTACGTTTTCAATTTATCAATAGAAATTGAAATAATATTATGCTTTTAGCATATTTTTCTAAATAAATTGAAATATTTATCAGTCTATTCTAAATTTCCGTTGTATAAATTAAACCATTAATTAAACTTAAATCTTGCCGTTTTTAAACTTAAGTTAGGCACATTCCTGAAATTCAAAAGCATGTTCTGTTTTTTTTTTAATTCAAATTTCGCGCCTGTTTAAAATAATTATGAAAATTTCATCATAGATGGCGAACTAAGCGTTTCGTGATTGGGGAAAATACGTTCCAGAAATCGCCCGGAATACCACTTAATTAATACCATTAATACCATTTTAATTAATATGGTTCAGAAAACTACGAACAACTCCTTCCACGTAGAGTTATTAGTTTGCAAGTTCTCTCCCTATTGGATAAAGGGGTTTCCCTCGAGTTCTTCGGTTTCCTCTTTCTTTAATAACTTGTAGAGGTTAACCTTGGATTAATAATAGTAGTTCCTAAATGGATATATCACTTGGAAAAATTCTGACCAGCAAATGAATTTTGCAACAGCAGCGCCGCTTCGACGAAGTTAACGGAGAATTTCCAAAACTCCCGTAACACGTAGCCTTCTACAAGGCAGAACCCGTAACAAACACTTAACAAATGCACGCGGAACGCTAGAGTGATATATCCAGGTAGGAACTACTATTATTTATCCAAGGGTTAACGGTAATAATTAGTGTAGGGAGCTATTGACTCGAATCGCGTTAAAGATTTGCCACTCCTCTTAATTAAAGGCATTTAACGTCACTAGATGATTTGGTCGTTGAATGGGGTCTTGCGTATTAGCCTAGCAGAGACTCTCAAGAACCCACTTTGGCTTAAGGGTCCATCTTCCAGGAGTGGGAAGTATCATCTTTTTTTCCCTGGGCGCACAGTTAGCTTTCTATTCCTAGGGTGTATATTATTTTTCAAAGCTGCTCTCTTAAGTCATTGACCAATATTCTAAGCAGACTCACTGTTTCGGGTAAAAAAACACACTTTAAAGCTGGCAATCGGAAAATCAAGGAAATTTTAGTTAATTTCGTATACACCTAGTGTCGCTGCAGTCGCTTACAAACCAACTAGTTAGGCCATGGTTAAAAATAATTAATTATTTAACCACCTAGTCAGGCGATGGTTAAAAATAATTATTTAACCACCTAGTCAGGCCATTGTTAAAAATAATTATTTAAACACCTAGTAAGGGCATTGTTAAAAATTAATCTTTAACCACCTAGTAAGGGCATTGTTAAAAATAATTATTTAACCACCTAGTTCGGCCATTGTTAAAAATAATTATTTAACCACCTAGTAAGGGCATGGATAAAAAATATTACTTTTGAATTTGAATTGGCAATTTTTGATTGACTTCTCAGTAACCTGCGTTTGATATAAAATACATTATTTTTGGGTCTCCTATGGAATGCGTTTTTTATGATAAGTTATTAATATTAACAAAATGATGCGTCTGCATAACATTTAAGCCAAAAATAATTAAGAACAGTATAACTTTAATCAATAAATGAGCTGCCAAAGGGATCTAGATTCTAAAGATAGAGCGTGGAAAATTGTTTCAAATGAGTTTTTAACACTTAATAGAAAGGTTTCATTTTTACCCCTTGCGCACAGTTAGTTAACTTCTCCCTGAACTTTAGTGTGCTGCAGAGTTAATACTTCTACAGGGGCTTAACCTAATTTTGACCTACTTTTCTAAATTAAATTTTCACCACGTATATTCGATATTTACACATATATTGGTAATTTGCATAAAGTGTTCGCCACAGAGGCTAACATCCTAACGTAAAAGTTAAATCACGCACCCATTAGCGTCGTAAATCATCTTTCAGTCTTTAACAAAATAAAAACTTAAAATATGTATACATGCAAATTAGAACCGGCTATTCTCTTTAACCGAACCTTTAACCAAAGTAAATGAACAAAAAAACCAAAGTAGTAAGCGGTTCTTATCAAAGTTAAGAGCATATGTTAGACGTCTAGTGGTTGACCACCAGCGACCGGAGAAGAGGCGACCTCGCGTCGTGGCACCCTCTAGATTGCTTTAGGTTTATTTATTATTTTAGCGGAGTCTTCTGCTGGCGATATAACCCGCTCATTTCTTTGGAAACGACTGATAAAAAAGCCTGGTTGGAAGAGGGCGGTAAAGGAGTTGATCTTTTAAATAAAAATAGCGGTAGATGGCGGTGCCTAAGGAAATGAGCTCAATTAATCACGGATAATGAGTCGTTACGCTCGGGTTAGGCGAGTGCAACGCGGGGGTAGGCACTCTCAACCCCCCTTCTCCGTGAATTTACGATTAGAAATTCACAGAGCTCCCTCATCATTGGGGACCCGCCCCAACCTCTTTTGATAGATAAGAGGGGAGAGCCTATTTTTGTGTTTTAATTAAAACCCGCTGCTATAATGAAGTTAAAAAATTACACGTGTTTAATAATAATAAAAAAAATGAATAGAAGAATTTTTAGAGAAGTCGTTATTTTGGATGTGGCTATTATCCAGTTGCCCCTTTCTTTGGAAATCATTGTATCGTCGCGTTGAAAATTACCTGTATTAAGAATAATAACTATATCAAAAATAATTATATGCATATTTCTAAGGTACGTTGTATAAATTTACAATATGACTCTGTTAAAAAAACATTTAACATAAATTTGATGTATTCCATTCATACTTTTTCAAAATTTTGGAGATTATATGTACAATCACGGCCAACTTTGATCACGCGCTGTTCGCGCTACAGTGGCCAACACATTCGTCGAAATTCCGCGAGCAAGGATTTCCCCCTATAAACTGTACTATATAACGTGTAGGAGTTCAGCGCCACGCTCGGTTTTTATATTGGCTTCAATGTAAAAACTATTCTAAAAATAATAATCCGCTAGGGGCGCTCACGTCATACACATCTTCTGCTCATAGGTTAACACAGAAACGTCAAAGAATGAGATAGCCGCTGTAGCGCGAGAGATCAAAGTTGGCCGTGGTACAATAAATTTAAACAGTAGTGTCATAAGGCTATAAATACGTTCTATAAGTGCGACAGTTGGGCGAAATAATTGTTGAGATTTAGAGGGAGGTAGGATTAAATCAGGCAGTTGGTTTAGAGTGCGTAAGAGGGTGATAGTAAGCTCCTCATGCCACGCAAGCAAACAGCTCCTTACTCTACCTATTTCCGTTATCCTCAATACGTTTTAATAGTACGGGGAAACCGAAGAACTTTAATCAGTAGAGAGATAATATGCAAACTCAACCTGGAAAGTGTTGTTCGGAGTTTTTAACCCAGGGCCACGAGATGGAATCGAACCCACCTCCCCCGCTGCACTTTTATTAAGAGTATAGGACTTGACCTAAAGAGTGCGAGATTGGGGTATTTTAATTACTAGTGAAAATAATTGCGTTTTCCATTTGATTGCTCGAGATTCGCTCCGAATCTGTCTCTGACGTCATAGATCTCGCCCTAATCGACTAGAGTAAAACCGCAAATGGAACATTCCAGTAATTTGAAATTCCTTGTCTTGGTCTGCCATTTTGCCCGAAAAATCTAAGAGGAACACGCGAAAATTTGCTCCGATCTCGATCTCGATCCGTTGATCTGTCGAAATCGGCAGGTCGGTTTTGGGCAATCTCGGAGCACCCGAGAGCGGTAAATGGAACACGCGAAACTTGATCGGAGCAGATCCGAGCACGCAAATGGAACGTAAAATGTTGATCAGAGCGATCTAGAGCGCTCGAGAGCAGTCGAATGGAAAACGCTATAATAGGACGTGTGACTGATGGCGCTGCTTTTGCCTCTTTTGCAGATCGGGGTGCGAGCCGAGGCGGACGGGGCAACAGCAGCACCAGCAGCGGGCGTTCGTACAGCCACAGTAGTATGGAACTGTTGACGGGAAGGAACTACGGCGGCCTGAGCGGCTCCGAAGGGGAGCTGCACGAGCCGGATGGTTCGCGTTTCTCCAACGGCGGTGGCATCCACGTCAAATCTCCGGTGGGCGGCGGAGGGCTCCACGCCCACCCCAATTACTCTTCTCTTCCTCGCCAGGGACGGTCCAACTCTTTGGCCACCCCGACCACGAACTTTCGCATTTCCCCCGCTGGACGGGAGACGAACTCGAGGAACCCGACGAAAAACGGTTCCGGATCCGGAAAAGGCCGCTCCGCCAACGGCGCCGGAAATCGGGACAAAAGTGGTGGGAACGTGGTCGACAGTCCCACCCCCGCTCTCAATAACTCTGGTAACGCGACGCCCACGTCGAGAACTCGAATGGGCTTGGGATTACGAAGGGAACAGTCCTCGACGTCCACCTCGGACAACAACTCGGACGCTACGTACACGGACTCGGAACCAGCTTCCAGGCTGCACGATATGATTCACGAAAGCCAAAATGGTAAGCGATATTTCCCTTTGGGTCTAGTCTTCGTTGGCTACAGCCTGCCTCGTACAAAAATTCATTGGTTTGCTGGTTAATATTATTATAATATCGCGTATGGTAAGATCACTCTGACGGTTTTGGACCCGCCTACGAGAGAAAAAATCCTCTCTCACGTAGTTGTTTGTTAAGGGGGAAGACTACAGTGGCCATTGTCTACTTTCGCGCTATTTCAAGCTGAACTCTTTTAATTTGGTATTTTAACTTATAAAATTAATATTGATGTGTAGAACAGCCCCTTGTTTAGTGCTTAAAATAATTTTGACAATTTTAAACTACCCTTTAGTTAGGACCTTATATCTCGTTAACTAATAATATTAGAATTATCAAAATTATGTTAAGCACTAGAGGAAGGTTCAGCCTAATAAGAAAAATATAATTCAATTATGTAATTGTTAAAACAGAAACGTTTAGCTTGAACGAAAAAGAGGCTTTTACTGTATTCTTCCCCCTTAAGTTAACATACTGACGTCCAAAACACCGTCAGCCACATCGAGACGAAATCTGCCGCGATAAGCATTCCAGGTAGAGGTAGACATTCCTGTAATAATAACTTAATATTCAACTAAGGTAACACCCAATGCACCACCTTAGGCCCAAGTTACAATTCGTAGTAAGGTGGTGGCAAGCCCTTCATGCCACCACCATGTATTTAGGTCTTTTTAAAGGTAATAGTAAGTGTAGGGAGCTGTTGGCTCGCTTGCCATGAAGGGCTACGCATTTTAGCCCGGCCACCTAGTTATGGCATTAAAAGTATCTAAATGACTTGGGCTTAAGGTGGTGCCTTGGGTATTAGCCTAGCTGATTATTATAATTATTATTATCTAGCTTACCTCCAAACCAATTCGAAATTTGCCGCTTAAGATGTTTCAAAATAATTATTGAAAATAGGGTTGGCTTTGGGTGTAATCAATAAGAAAAATCTTTCCTGCCTAAATTTCGATAAAATTAAAAGCTAAGGAAAATTGGTTTCGTTTGTTCAAGCGGTAAAATAGCTTTTGGAAGAAATCTAACACGTTTTTGCTGCTTGTTCCTGTTCGTTTTGGAAGGATTTATTTTCATCTGGTGTTTTAGCTATGACGATTTCTGCTAAAGTGCGATGAAAAAGTTACCGTTTATTTCGGCTATAAATTACATTTGGAAAATAAATTGTTTTTTTTTGTGGGTGGGGGGATAAACTAAATTTGAATCCCGCAAATAGGGGGTGAAAAGGGGTCTGATCAAAACCGTCTTCCAATTCGTCCCACGTAAGAAACAAAATCCAATGCATGAAATCGTCAAGAAAAACATTAATCATTCCGGAATTTTTTTGGGGTAAAAATGGCACGGCTAAAAATGAGCGAGAAACTTTAAACATTATGGAAATACGCGATAAATCATACTTTTTTTTCTCTGACCGTATATAAAAAGAGAAAATGGAAAATAAAACATCCGTCAGAGCCAATCCATTTCCCCGGCGTTTCCCGATTGAAAAGCGCCATCTATCGATCGTTTAATGGTCCAGAAAAGGTTATTTTGGAAATTTAAATCTCCTACTAAATCTCTTTTTAATGCTCCCTCCGATAACGACCCCGTGGCCAACGGGGACCGAGCCGCCACTCGGCTGACGTTGTTGTTTGTTCTCGCCGCGTGGCGCTACCAGTCTTCCGCCGCGTCATTCCGGTGAAGGCGCCAACATTCGCTCAACACTTATTGGGGAATTTAATTAATCGCTTAGTACTCGAGTTCGCGAGTATAACGTATACGATTTGGCCCGAGTGTCGTGGCCTTATAGGTCGCTATGATTGGCCTTCCAGGATCGATGGGCAATCATGGCGCGGCCTCCAAAATTAAGGCCTAAATTATCTGTCCCGCCGTCGAGAAATGTCTCCGGGCCCTTTTACAGTTCCGTTTGACAGTTGACGCCACGTTTATCACCTCGTTGTTATTAATGACTGAACCCTCGTGATCCGCTTGTCCGCGAGGACCCGCTGGAATTTTCGTAAACAAGCCACTTCGTGATCGATTCCTTATCGGCCGTGTAAAGCCTCTTCATTAAGAATTTAGCCCCATCTATTTTCAAATAGCCCGCGTTTACACGCTTAAATATAACGCTCTCTTTACATATCGTAAACTCGCCAAATGAACCGTAACTTTTGATGGCTGGAAATTTTTAACAAAGTGTAAATATTGGAAGTTGATAATTAGTTTAAAAATGTTTTAACATTATCAGCCGGACTTAATTGGAAAACCTATATTTCCTAACTACTAACTGAAACTAGAAGTTTATAAATTATCTTTTAGAATGATGCCTCATACTGCAAATATTATTCACTTGATACATGTACCTTTTCAATACACGTTTTTGGAATAAAATGTTTCTAAATAAGAAATTATCCCTACGCAGTGTATTGATAATTTACATCGTCAGGCGGAAACTTTTCAGCTGTGATGAGGTGTATACTTCCGCGGTTTCAAGAAAAATTGCACCCATTGTAAATTGGCACCCATTGAAAACTGGCACCCATTGAAAACTGGCACCCATTGAAAACTGGCACCCATTGAAAACTGGCACCCATTGAAAACTGGCACCCATTGAAAACTGGCACCCATTGAAAACTTGCACCCATTGAAAATTTGCACCCATTGAAAACTTGCACCCATTGAAAACTTGCACCCATTGAAAACGTGCACCCATTGAAAACTTGCACCCATTGAAAATAGGCACCCATTGAAAATAGGCACTCATTGAAAATAGGCACTCATTGAAAATAGGCGCCCATTGAAAATAGGCACTCATTGAAAATCAGCCCCCATTGAAAATCGGCCCCCATTGAAAATCGGCCCCCATTGAAAATCGGCCCCCATTGAAAATAGGCACCCATTAAAAATAGGCACCCATTGAAAATAGGCACCCATTGAAAATAGGCACCCATTGAAAATAGGCACCCATTTAAAATAGAAACCCATTTAAAACGGGCACCCATTGAAAACTGGCACCCATTGAAAACTGGCACCCATTGAAAACTTGCTTGTGTTATAATAAGGCGAGTAAGGTTAGTTTTTACGTTGACATCATAACTTCAACAAGAAGTAATATAGACGAATTCAAGATGTTAGGCATCCCTGCCACCATTTTTCCTAAGTTGGCCAAATTATATTGAATTGACGACATATTATTATTATTATTATTATTATTATTATCGTATACAAAAATAGCTTTCGCAACGGAATAGGCCAACAATAACTGGCCTTAAAAAACATCACAGTCGAGACTGTCCCTCCCTAGCCTTTCCCGTCCAATGGGGAATCATTACAGCGAAATTTCATTCCTAATCGAACGTATGAATTCCTGAACAAAACTGAAAAATTACAAAGAAACGGTGTTAGTCTGGTTTGCAAGTAATTTAGCGATTATATTGTAATATCTTCTCTTAACCGCCACTGAGCGAGTGAGAGATGCTCAAAGAGATGTCGCTCATTCACTGGCGCCGCGGTGTAGCTTGCCTGTCTCTTTTGCCGCGTTTTGGAGTACCCACGCCTTTAACTCAATTATAATTCATTTGGGTTTGGCGAGAGAGCGCGGTTACCCCCCAAATGGGCCAAAACTCATTACGGCTTCGCGAAGAACCGACCAAAGTGCGAAGAATGTAGCTGTGCCCCTCTCCCATAATTGCATCACACGCTCTCATTAAGCCTTATAAATGTTTCTCTCTCTCATTTTTTTTATCTTTTATCCCCTTTTTGTGCACGAGCCGTATTTTATTTTCTCTTCAAAACATACATCCACGTTGCGAAACGAGGCTTAGCGAACTCTTTATTTAATAGGTGGGAACGGGGTAAAGTTTGCTGATCCGTACACGCTTTGAATAAGTTTATATAAAGATACGTTCCCATTAGGATGTAGTTCTCCTTGTTTTCCTCTTTTCCGTATTGCTAGATCGTTCATGGACCCATTAGGCTACTGCTGGAGGGCTATTTTTATGTATATTTTCTACGCTATTACTTTCCGAAAATAAATTATCTTTGTGTTTATAGTTATATTTACTCGTAGTTGTTTTTCCATTTCTTTGAATGATTGTTTCAAGGTACCAAATATTTGGTTTGTTTAGGAAATAGCTTCTAAGGACGATGTTAAAAAATAAAAAATCCTTCGCAATTTATCCTAAAATTTATTTTTACATTTTTTATAATTAAATTAATATTTACCATAATAAAAATAATAAAACCATCGTTTATTGCATAAAATTGCAACAAATTTTGTTATTCTTTGGTTTAAGAGAATTCGGCTTATGTCCTGTCTTTATATGAATATTTTGTTTGTGATTATGAATATTTTCATGATCTAAGTTTATTTTGAAACCCGTGGATCTGGGACTAGTATTTTGCTTATTTGCCATTATACATTTATTACAAAAAACATTTAAAATAAGAAAAACGGCGCGGAAAGCCGGAAATTAGTGAAGCCTACTCCTAAAAATCGACTGCTCTCAATTTCTTAGGGGTTTGCCAGATAAATATTTTTATCTCACACGAAAAAACAGCCAAACCTTCACCTACTCCGAACTCAAAAGGGGGAAAGCTACCGATTTTATAGAACGCTCTATTGTATTCGATAGAATGGGATTCGATTCAATGTGAAAACCCCGTTCTATTCAGTATTTTTGAATAAATGTAGTTAAAACAACGTAATTTATTTAAAACTGTGAAATTCTTTAGGGAGTGACAAAATGTGACAAATGGTCGGTTAATTCCTTTCGAAACGTTAAACGTATTAGATGGGCGCCATCAGAAGCAGGCGCATACTCTATTTAAAATCTTCAACTCATTTGGCAAAAGGGGGTCGACTCTACATAAATTAATGAGCGTCATAATTTGGAGCCTTCAAGTATAGCGAGAACGGTCCTCGTGAAAAATTCAGCTCTCCGTGGCTAATTATTTCCAACCATAACGCGTTATAGTTTCGAACGGGTGGCTGGCAGGGTGAATTTTCTTTCGCGCATAAATATAAGGCCAGAGTGGTATAATGGCGGTGATGGACGAGCAAAACTCAACGACTGGCGAAGACACTTAAAATCGCGGGGCCTGGCAACGTCGACAGCGCCACCTTTCGTCTAAACGCGGCGGCGTTATAGTACCCTTGACTCGCGCTTTATGGCGGAAATTTTATTCGCGGGAAACCCTTCTGTTTTTATCCGCCTTCCGCCAACGCCAATAAATCAGCGTTTTAGTTCTCCCTTTTTTAACAACGTATCCAGTTACCATCAGCGATTTAAATTTTAATGCCCCCTCTTATGGTGTCTTTAGAGAGGGTTAGTAACCCGAGCTTCAACTCCAGCCCCAAAGGGGGCGCTTCGAGGAGTTCGTTTTTTTGCGGAGGTGTCCGGTTCTCCCCATCCCTCTCCGAAATTTCCTCATCCTCCCACTCGTCCTCATCCTCAAGCGCGGCATTTGGTGTCGCTCTCTCATCAAACTCTGCCCGGTGACCCATCCCCTCAAAATGGAACGATTTTTTTTATTGTCAAATATAAGTTTCCTTTTTTGCGTGGATTTTTTAATAAGGGGAATATAATTCAACTGGTAATCTCATTTTACCAACGGTTTATTATGGTATTTTTTTCATCAATATTAGAAAGGAAATTTCCCTTAATTAAAAAAAAGGTTTTATGGGGGGTAGAAAATTAATAATTAAAAATATAGATTATATTTATAATCAGTAAAAAATAATAACGGCTCTTATTACGCTGTCAATTATACTGTAAACGTGACACCTTGTTTTTTTTAACTACTAGCGTTCTCAAGTATCTGGAAAAGTAGCATAAGACCCAAAAGCGTGTCAGCTGTACCTTCGCGCCTATTAAAATTTCAAGTGAGACCTAGTCACACTATAGACTACATAACCTCCTAGTTGGAATAGTACTAGCAACTTTATATTTAGTCTATAGTCTGGCGCAATTTTCTCTCTTCGATTTACTCGCCCGTAGACATACGTTCTAAAACGCCTCACTAGGCGGCGCTGGAGTACCTCGATTTTGAACACGTATTTTCCGACCCCCTTTGTTTCCCTTTCTTACTTTGCGACAAACTCTCATTAGCTACTATACCGTTCTGACACACTTTTGGGTCTTATGCTTCTTTTGGTACCAGGTATAAAATGTGCAAGCGAAATTAATTTATCTGTAGATTTAGTTTTAAAGGCCTATTATATGTAATGCAGGGCTTCCAACAGGTCCCTAAAATACCTGAGGGTTCCTAATTTTCTTCAAGGTCTTTAATCTATCCTAAAATCGAGATTTGGTCCCTAAAGTACCATATTTCCAGGGAATCCAACATAATCTTAAAATATTTATACATATCAATAGTTCGAACATATTACACAAGGTGGCGCCACAAATTTGGAACACTATTAAATCATAGAACAGAGTTTTGGAATTTAGTACAAACAAGAATGTATTTATTTATACTCAGGGAGAATGAATACGTCGAGACTATCGACGGACCCGTTGAGCCCCTAACCCCGACACGCTAAGGGGGGGGGGGGAGGGAAAAGGAGGCGGTCTAATTTTTTGAGTCCTCGCTGCAGCGTTAATCGCGTCGAAAAACGTAATTTTTAAGAACCAATGAGATTGCAGTATTATTTGATTTTATTAAAGCGGAGGAGCATACCGGGGGCCCAACGGGTGGAATTGGAGAAACGCTAAAAATAATCTCGACATATTCATTCTCCCTGAGTATAAATAAATACATTCTTGGTACAAATAAAGAAATGTTGGTTTTATATTAATCCATATTTGGTTAGTATATTGAGAAATTTGGTTCCTATTTTACCCTATTTTCATCGCGAAAAGTTCACTTTTACACACAATACTAAGTGATTTGTGTAAAGTGTAACCGATGCCAATGCCGCCGTATTCGACATAACTCCCCAAGAATTAGGCTTAGAAGGGCCAGGGATATCTTAATCGAAAGGAAATATCATGTCCTCGGTAGCCCGTTTTTTTTTTTAATCGGAGCCTAAAAAAGTTAATAATTTTTCCATTTAAGTGGTTTTTTGGCGAATTTTAAGTACAAGATGATTGAAAATTGGTTCAAATTTAAATTTGATATTTAAAATATATTTTATACATCGGGGGATTGTGTGTATTAAAATGTCTGTGACATCTTGTTTCCCTATTTTTTCCCAGATTTTGATGACAATCCTGGTAATGTTTAAGTCAAGATATTTATATACTTAATGTGACTAACATTAACAGTATAGGCCGATGGCTACTTCAATAGTAAGAGTTATATTATGAACTTCTGATAATATTTATTTTTTGTATAAAAAAACACTTCGTGGTTGACCTATTATTTGTAAATACGAGTAAAACGGTACATTTAAATTCAATATAATGGTTTTAATATTGCGACTTAAATATTTTTAATGTATTATTACGTGTCAAAGTTATTTTACACAGGGTTGCCACACGTCAGGGAAATCAGGGAAAATTCAGGGGATTTAAAAATGGGCCTAAAAAGTCAGGGAATTTTAAGACTTTGTTAAAAATCAGGGAATTTAATTTTATCTTGGCACTTTTTAAAGGTAATTTTACTCTAGATCTATAATAAATTCTATGGCTAATTTTCTCAACATTGCAATAACCTTTTCACTGAAATATAAGTTCATTTAAATTTATTAACTTCAAATAAAAGTAAAAAAGAAAAGAAAAATTTTGGCCTGATTAAGTCAGGGAAAATCTCTTAAAATGGTCAGGGAAAACAGGGAATAGTCAGGGAATTTGAATTTATAAATTTGGTGGCAAACTTGTTTAAGTACATCGCTATCGAACTTTGTTATTGTAGTCGAATAAGACCAGTTTCGAGAGGCCCTATTTTTTATTCTCAGCCTATTAATTCCTCTGGCACCCTTCCGGCTTATG
Source organism: Leiobunum rupestre (assembly GCF_980474605.1). Classification (NCBI taxonomy): domain Eukaryota; kingdom Metazoa; phylum Arthropoda; class Arachnida; order Opiliones; family Sclerosomatidae; genus Leiobunum; species Leiobunum rupestre. The sequence continues at coordinate 14,775,498 of NC_143388.1, forward strand.
TATGAGCTCCATATATTATGGTGCTGTTTTCCCCCTCCGCGCGTGGTGCCTTGTTGGTCTCTTCGCTGATAATTTATTTCGGCTATATTTTTTTTCTTTCTTCGCTTCTCGATTGTTGGCATGGCAGTCTTCTGCGACAGTCCTCCCGAACCAGCGCCCCCTATCGTCCCGTCCCGGAACCTCACCGCGGTTCAACACATCGAAGCCTTCGGACTCAGGCCCAGGCTAGGATATCTCGAAAGCGAATGCGAATCTGAACCGCCATACCTGCCTACCATGTTGACGTCACCGTTAGCCGCCTACAGTCAACCAGGTAAAACATTCAAATCATTGTCTTTAGATTTCAGGTTCGGCTCCCAAGAAAAATTAATGCATTTATAATTAGATTTTAAACAAAATCTATTTCAGGAAAATTTCATTTCGTAAATTGTGTATTTAAAGGTTTTTGTAAAAATATTTGTTAGGGTCTTTGTAATGGTGGTTTATTTCTAGTGTTGTAAGTCGGAAAATTTTCCGCGGAAAATGACCGAGGCTTTTTTTCCGGAATATTTTCCGTATTTTTCCGAAAAAAAATTAAAAAAAGTTTTCATTCCATGATTAGTCTAATATATTGTTTGCAAATTGAAATAAAACCGTATTTTCGCCTCATTTTTTCGAATCTGAAAGTAAAACTAAACCTCTAGACTAGTTTAAACTGATTAACAATGTAACGCTATTAATGTTTTGTAGTATGTTTACTGATATTAGACATTTTATATCGATAAAAAGTTAAAAACATTAAAAACCCTTAAAAGCTAATTTATGTTTAAAATTTTTATTTTTCAGAAAACTTTTATCTAAAGAAAATGTATTGGAAAACCTATTAGATTAAGAGTTGTTACAAAAATTGTGTATTTAAAAAAAATTTTAAAAATATTTTACCTAGGGGTTTTGCAAGAATATTTTTCACAGAAATGCTCAAAAATATTTTGAACAGAAATTTACAAAAATTGTTTTTTTTTCGGAAATTCACAAATATTTTTTTTTTTGGAAATTCTAAAAAATATTTTTAACCGTACTTAGAAAAAAATATTTTTAGCAGAATTTTTGACTGATACAATTGTGATTCCGCTCCTTGGTTTACTTGCTATAGTAGCAACGTTTACAGTAGGAAATCGAACTATGCCACCTATGCATTTTAGGGAGTAGCAAATACTTTTCATCGAATTTTGGCAGGGTTCGAAAGTAGTTTTTAATAAGTGGTAAATAATGTGTTAAATAACGTTATGGTATAAAATGGCAAAAGTGGTAAATAATGATATATGGTAAATAATATTTCAATGAATTATTTACAGTATTTTAAACTTAAACCTACATTTGTGGAGATAAAAGCTTTAAGATTTGGAACATACTTGTAGAGTCCTGAAAATACCGTTTAAGATCTTCTAAAGTTGATATATTCCTTTTTCCAACGATTTTCTCGATTTCACTTATTACCATACAATACAAACCAATATATACCATTATTTACCACTATTAACCATTATTTACCACTATTAACCATTATTTACCACTATTAACCATTATTTACCACTATTAACCATTATTTACCACTATTAACCATTATTTACCACTATTAACCATTATTTACCACTATTAACCATTATTTACCACTATTAACCATTATTTACCACGATTAAAAATTATTTACCACTATTAACCATTATTTACCACTATTAACCATTATTTACCACTATTAACCATTATTTACCATTATTAACCATTATTTACCATTATTAACCATCATTTACAATTATTTACAATATTTTCCACTATTAACCATTATTTACTACTATTAACCATTATTTACCACTATTAACCATTATTTACCACTATTAACCATCATTTACCACTATTAACCATCATTTACAATTATTTACAATATTTTCCACTATTTTCCATAACCATTATTTAACATATTTACCATTACTTACCATAATTTACCAGTGGTATGCACAATATTGGAAAAAAAGTGGTATTTTGGAACCCCGGAATTCAGCAAAAATATTTTCTTAGGTTTTTATGCAAAATTATTTTATGTAGAATTATAAGAATTTTCAAGGATGAACTACTTTAGATGCTATATATTTTTTAACTCTTTCAAACAGGGTAACGACAAATTAATTTCGTTAGAGCAAATTTAATTCCATTATCAGTAAAGGCTTTGCTCCTAGGAAACTATTGTTTCCCGTTTAACTCATACAGGGTGTCCACTAAAAAATGAACCAGGGTGAATATCTTAAAATCTGTTTTAGGTACGAATTTGAAATTTTCAGGTCGCATAGAGCGTGTAGGGGGGAATACCTACTAGGAAAATGTAGAAGACCTTGAACCATGTCTTCAAGGTCATCCATAAATTATCTCGAGAACCGTAAGCGTTAGAAAGTTGGTTCCAATTAGAACCAAAAACGTAAAAGGGAAAATTGCAAGAAAGCGCTAATATCTCGAAAACAAAACGACCTTTGTGATTTTAGTAACAATTTTCTCGATTACCTATTGGTCAAATCCGATCGCTTTAAAGCTATTTAGACCTAAAACGTGACAGGGAATACTTTTCTAATTGGAACCAACTTTCTGACACTTACGGTTCTCGAGATAGTTTTTGGATGACCTTGAAGACATGGTTCAAGGTCATCGACATTTTCATAGTAGGTGTTCCCCCTACACAGGGTTGGAAAAAGCCCGCTTTAATTGAAAAAATCCAGACCAGTGGTTTTAATTGGCTATAACCGGCTAAAATATAAACAGTGCCTTTTACTTATGTAAGTAGAAATTGTCTGCAGTTATTGTCGTAAATAAGGAACTAAACAAATAAAGCGAAATAACTATATAAAATAACTGAATTCTTCTGATTTCCTCGGGAAATTCCCCCTAGTTTGTGTATGACGCACCGACAGAAGCGAGGCAGCGGACTTTGGAACTTTAAACCTACCGAAAAACTGGTAAAAGTAAACCGGTTTCTATATATGAAACAAAAAATAAACTAAATTTCTAAATAAAAACTATTAATTTACTAAAATATTCATATTGTAATTGGTTTTGAAAAAAAGCCAAAACATTCTGGATTTTTTCAAGTGGCTATAACCGGTTTTAACCAGGTGGCTATAACAGGTATGGATGGTTCTAAGCCAACATTGCCCCTACACACTCTATGTGACCTAGAAATTTCAAATTCGTAAATAAAACCGTTTTTCAGATATTCGCCCTGGTTCATTTTTTAGTGGACACCCTGTACGTGTTAAGGACCAAAGCCTCAAAGAAACACAGGTTGTTGAAAGTTTTTCCCCCAAAATGAGGGTGCAAAAAAAGGAGTAGGTGTCTCGACGTTACCCGCATTTATGTCTCGTGGAACAGATGTCGACCTGTTGTACCTATACAACGGCTCCATCCCCATTCCGTATGTGTTTAAAGCTCGGCGAACCTTGCCATCAAATAAGCTGGGATGGACACCGTTGAAACGACACGTCAGAGACGAAAAGAAATATTATAGATTTTCCATCACTCTTCGTAGCCGCGCGCTAAAGACTTTAAAACCAAACCCAACAGTTTTTTTGGTTCTCCGGGACCTATAGGTTGCCTAGTCACTCTATAGCGGAGTCTGTCTGCCGTAGACGACCACATTATTGCCCGCCATAGAGGAACCCTCCCCTCATTCTAGTCGTGTACACACTCCGTTATTAAAGTTCTCGGTACTGGAGGGAGCTGAACCTTTTTTTCCATAAGCGCCCCAATAGTCAATTCGAGCCTGAGTCACCACTTAAAAAAATATATAGAAGAAGCCTCTGCGATCGTTGGCGAATCGGAGGTTCCGGTCTTCATTTTGGACCGTGACAGATCCGAGTGGCAATTTGCTACGCCGACGCATCCATGCGTGGTTTTAGTCACTTAGATTCCCCCGAATTGAGCAACCACTATTTGCCATTGCTGCTACTTCGGTCGAAGCTAGTACTCGAGGGACTCTCGGTTACGGCGAAGTGTCCACTAACTGCGGATTTAGTTTGGCTACGAAGGAGATATTATGTCCCGTCTTATTGTTCATTTCGCTGCCCCAACTCCAATTTTTTTAGTGTAATCTAAATTTTTTATATCCAATTTTTTTGGCTAAGCTGTCCCTGCCCAAGCTCTATCCGATTGAAAGTTTAGTTCGCATTAGTCGTAATTTCTTTAACCCGTGGTAGTTAGATTTATTACAAATATCCACTAATAATTAAACTTGTATATTCGGTTTTTTAAAGATATTAAAAAATATATATTTGTCTCGAAAATGAAAATTAGTTCGCATTGGTCGTAATTTTTTAACCTGAGATAGATAGATTTATTACAAATATCCACTAATAATTAAACTTGTATATTCTGTTTTTTAAAGATATTAAAAAATATATATATTTGTCTCGAAAATGAAAATTAGTTTGTATTAGTCGTATTTTTTTACCTTGGCCTAGTTAGAATGTTTACCAATGTCAATTAATAATTAAACTTGTATATTATGTTTTTAAAATATATTAAAAAATATACAAGGTGTTTCAAAAGGCTATGCAAATATTTGAAGGAGTTGTAGGGGGTGAGTTGAGAAGTATGCCTGTTATTTTCCCATTTTCCTACGATGAGTTTAAAGAGCGCAAGAGAGCTTCAAAGTATGGCCTACTAGCCCCTGGAAGTAGGCTGCAACAAGCGCACAACCAAGCAACAGGGCCTTTAAATACTGTTTAAGTTTACTTTTTTACGCTGGTTACCTCGATTTGTTTACAAAGTCCTTTTTTACCAATCACACGAACCCAAACCTTAATTTCCCCGCTGCTTGGTTTTGCGCTTGTTGCACCGACCTCCAGGGGCTAGTAGGCCACACTTTGAAGCTCTCTGGCGCTCTTTTAACTCCTCGTAGGAAAAAGGGGAAAAAACAGGCATACTTCTCAACTCACCCCCTACAACTCCTTCATATTTTTACAAAACCTTTTGTAAAACCCTGTATTTGTCTCGAAAATGAAAAATTATAATAGATCAACAACACCCTAATTTAGATTAAACTTTCGCATTAGGTCAAAACTTAGTTCCATTAAAAGTGTTTATAAAAACTGACCATACGAAGTTCCGTCGTGTTTTATATTTCCACTGGTCACCGTATTTGGTGTCAACCGAGGGGCAGGTAACTTCCTTGCTTGACGACGCACCCCTCGAAAGATTAAATCCGATTTATTCGTGATTATTTTGATTAAATCACGTTTAATCAATAAGTATAATGTTTAAATCTGTTTAAATCTGATTACAATGATTAAATCTTGATTTAAACGATTAGAAATTAGAACGAGAATCAATGATTCAAATTTAGTGATTGGAATGATTATAATTGTGCGTGATTAGAACGAGATGATTAGAATAATTTTATATCTGATTAGAATTATTATTTCGTATTTACCGCGCTCGATAAAATCTCGATACGACAGATTATATTGATTAAATCGTTATTAAAATAAATAAATCGTGATTAAAATGATTAAATCTAATGAAATGTTTAAATCTAATGAAATGTTTAAATCTAATTAAAATGATTAAATCTAATTAAAATGATTAAATCTGGTTAAAATGATTAAATCATTATTAAAAAGATTAGATCTCGATTAGAATAATTAAATCTCGTTTAAATCGTGATTAGATTTTCTAATATTGATTAGATTTTCTAATATTGATTAGATTTTCTAATATTGATTAGATTTTCTAATATTGATTAGATTTTTTAATCTTGATTATCCTGATTTAATCACGATTATCCTGATTTAATCATTTTACTATGATTAAAACGCACCAAAAATAGAAGTGACCTGCTCCTCGGTGTCGACTACTACTAGACTGACGGAAAGCCCATACTAATAGTCTAAACTCAGCCCGATCTGTGGCTCTTGACTCGAGAGTGCATTCGCTTTTTTAAATTTCAAGAGTGGGTGCGCTTTCCATACTCGGAGCTCCTTAATCTAGAGTTTGATGGAGAGAAGATCGAGAGGTTGGGATGGATATGTCTGTTCCCATGACAACCCCGCCTCTGATTACCCTCTCTTCGGCGCTCGGTCGCGGTGGACGCTTTAAAGGGAGATCATGGGGGCGATATTGATGCTTGATTGAAGAAAATGATGACGAGGGACTCCAGTTTTTGATGGCGGACGCGCGTCGAGATGGAAGTTGATCCATCTCATTCAACGTGTCATCCGGAGCAGAACTCCCCCGAGTATTTACCTTATTATTATTCCTGGTGACCAGACGAATTCTAGACGAAAATTGACCCATAATTCACCGCGCGAGTCGTAGCGCTTTCCAAGTATCCCTTTGGGAAACAACCTCATCAATTATTTTATCTTTATCTATTTCTGGTGACATTTATTCCTAGACTCTCTAGAGTTCATTTGAATAAATGATGGTGTGGGCACTAAACCGAAAAAGTTTTAAATAATGTATAGAGTTAATTTAAATTCATCACTTATAAAATTAGGTTAAAGGTTCATCGACTTTTTCATCTTAATCTCCAAATTTTAGATTATTAATTAGAGTGGTTTTATTGCGTATAAACTTATTACCATTAAAATTAAATTATTTAAATGTAATACGTTTAAACAGGAATCCATACCTCTACTTAGAATGCTTATCGCGGCAGATTTTCGTCTCGATGTCGAAAATGACGTCACTATGTTAACTTAACAAACAACAACGTGAGAGGGAAGCGCGTGCAAAGGGAATTTTTTCTCTGGTAGGCGGGGCCAAAGCCGTCAAAGTGATCTTCCCATACGCGTTACGGCAGGATAAGCATTCCAAGTAGAGGTATGGATTCCTGGTTTAAATAAAAGTGTTTGCAAAAAACCAGATATCCCTTACATAGAGTAAATATATATGTGAATAATCAATCAGTATTTGCGTGTAATAATTTTTTATTTGATCTAATAATCCATGTGAATAATTTTTTATTTGATCTAATAATCCATGTGCATAAGTTAATTCGGGTTATCAAATTATGAAACCATATAATAAGGAAATAATTTTATTTTCAGATTTGGTCAATGGTCAGTCAAAACCATTACTGGACAACAATCTAGAGTCCAACCATACGGAAAACCAAAGAAATAATTCTCAACTAAATAACAGGGTCGAACAAGAAAGGTAAATACAAATTTTGACTATGGTATAATATTAGCATTAAAAGTCGCTAATTGTCTTGGTTCTATGGTGGTGCCTTGGGTATTAGCCTAGCTGATAGCTAATGAAGTAAATTAAAAGTAATTCTAAGTGGTTTATTTGATTCTAAGGAATTTAATCTAGAAGTGGAGGAGGATTAGTAAAATTATTATAAAATCGAAGAACGTAAAAGCGCAAGAAAATTCATTAATAATCTCGAGTTAAGTTTATATTTAATGTTCATTGAGCAATTCTGAAGTATAAGTGGGCGCATTGATTGGGTTTAGTTGGTCTTAGCTGTTCGTAAGTTTGGCTTACTCTTCTTGAAAGTACGCGGAGGGTCCAATAATTAATGGGTTGTCTTTGTCGTTAATTAGTCAAATATCATTCTCGTCTTCCTAATGGAGCCACTCATTCTTAATTCAAAGAGGCTCGAAGCCAACTTGAAGCTACTCTTTGTATTCGGCGTACAGCCTTTCTTCATTTCTTTGACAAATGATCCTAAATTAATAGTTTACAGCAAAGAATTTTCTCCGAAGAGAAAATGAAATTACGATTAGGCACGTCCATAATATCTAGTTCAAAAACAAATGGAAAAAAGTTCTGAATCCCAAACTCAGTTCCTTTTAAAATGTATGTACTTTTTCATGGAATGCTTTTCAAAATTTGAAATTAGCTATAAATAGGACAATCGCAAAGATAATTTTTATCTGAATTGAAGGAACTGATTTTTTTTCACAGATATTTAAAATTTTATTTTACGGTTTAATGAAGGGATTATCTTCCATTTCTAAACAAAATGCCATTAGATATAGTGTTCTTAAATACTTCAAAGCTGCTCATAATTATACCTAAACTATTGAATTTGTATTCGTTTCGTGAGGCCTTACTTCAGTTAGAAATTGTTGGGAGCAGCAAGGACTAGTGACATTTATGACCTTGTATAAACCTATAGATCAGATGGGGGGTGGTGGAGTGGTTAGCGCTTTTGACTCGCCGCGAGAGAAGCCAGGTTCGATCCGAGCACTTTCCACCACCTTCTTACTCAATGTAACCTAGCCACCTGAATTGATGGCCTTAAACGTCGCTTGATGACTTAGGTCCAAGGTGGTATGGCTGATTTATTTTTATTATTATATTTATCAGAAGTTGAATTTTTTAGTCCTACCAAAAATTATTTTTATTTTAAGCCTTTCATTGCTTTCATAAATTTTGGTCTGTCACTTTACTAAAAATATTGAATTGATTACTGTTTATTTAATATGACAGAAATGTTTAAATTTACTTAATTTATTTTTGAAATAGTTACGTATTAATATTTAAAATAGTTACGTATTAATATTTAAAATAGTTACGTATTTATATTTAAAATAGTTACGTATTAATATTTCAAATAGTTACGTATTAATATTTAAAATAGTTACGTATTTATATTTAAAATAGTTACGTATAATTATTTAAAATAGTTACGTATTTATATTTAAAATAGTTACGTATTTATATTTAAAATAGTTACGTATTTATATTTAAAATTGTTACGTATTTAATATTTGAAATAGTTACGTATTTATATTTGAAATAGTTACGTATTTATATTTATATTTAAAATTGTTACGTATTTAATATTTGAAATAGTTACGTATTTATATTTGAAATAGTTACGTATTTAATATTTGAAACAATTACGTAATTTATATTTGAAACAATTACGTAATTTATATTTGAATTAGTTACGTATTTAATATTTGAAACAATTACGTAATTTATATTTGAAATAGTTACGTATTTAATATTTGAAACAATTACGTAATTTATATTTGAAATAGTTACGTATTTAATATTTGAAACAATTACGTAATTTATATTTGAAATAGTTACGTATTTAATATTTGAAACAATTACGTAATTTATATTTGAAATAGTTACGTATTTAATATTTGAAACAATTACGTAATTTATATTTGAAATAGTTACGTATTTAATATTTGAAACAATTACGTAATTTATATTTGAAATAGTTACGTATTTAATATTTGAAACAATTACGTAATTTATATTTGAAATAGTTACGTATTTAATATTTATATATTTATCAGTCCCTTTCTACATATGTCCACAATTTAGCCAACATCCACACGCATTATATACTTCTCAGTTCAAAGAATGGTTAGCCAAAGAGTTCACAGAGTAGCCCAAGATATTGGAGGATAAATAATGGAAACGATAATGTAGAGGGCAAATTTTCAGAAGGTCCATATTAGTGGCTCCTCTCGATTCCCGTACACTCAACAGCCTCCAAACCGAGAAGGATCTAAAATATTTAGGAATCCTCGCTCGGTTGAAATCGATATTGGGCAATCTCTATGTGTTTGCATTGGTTTGGTTGAAGTTGGGAATTGGGCAGAGGTGGTGCAATCTACGGTCTGCATTCCCTAGACTGTGCCGAGCCAGACTTATTCGCTTTCATTTTAGGCATCGTCATTTTTGCTTCCCCGAAAGACGGAAAATAAGGTGCGGCGCAATATAAATGAAACCAAACGATTTTACGCGATTCCCAATCGTTTGTGTGGGGGTTTTTTTTTGCATTCTTAGGCGTAAGGAAAAAGGTTCTAGGAATATTTTCGGGACCTTTTTTTTGTTACTGGCTCTATCTTCCGCCGTCCTTTCATTTTTACGAGGTTCTGCGAAACATTTTTTTCTGGATATTATAGGGATCATAGCCAGAGCTCGCGCGAGGAGAGGAGGCAAAAAGAAATAACGCTATCCGCTTTTATAACGGCTTCCTCCTTTTTTGGACGGTAGATGGCGCTGGCCCTTCTCCTCTCGCTAGCCGATCGTGTATCATCGGAACTGTTCGGCATAATTCGCCCCCCGGGATGCTTAGAAGCGTGCGTGGAATTCGGAATGCGTGCCTGAACACGTCTATCGGGAGATCGGAGGCCCGCTGACTCGAAAGACTGCGAGAAAACTGCTCAAGGTAGACGAGATAGCTTCGACGTCTTATATAAAATAGACTTGGCATTCTTTCGGGCGATGACGCCTTTCACAACTCTAACGCCATCTATCGGCAATTTCGGCAAACGGCTAAATATCCGCGCAATACGACGGGCATTCCGATCTTCCGTCGCGTGGGGGGCAAAAAATATATATCAGAGAAATATTGAATTTAGTATTCTAGAGTACCGGCTAGCGTAGGCGCCTAGGAAATCGAGGAGAGTTATATTACCAAAAATGGCGGCTGCGTACGGCGTAGGCGCGTATATCGTTTCTCGGTATCCGTCCGAGATAGCCTAGTTTCCATACCCTCTGTTATTGCGTTTCCTTCCCGCGCGACTATTATGGGATAGATTGAAGCGATAACCCGTGCAATATTACAATTCCGTATTCAATCGAGGATGAGGCCGAGGCTTAGTTACATGGCCAACAAACGCTATATTCCCCTCAGGCACTAGAGTCTTAAGGCCCGCGACTCGAATATGATTCGCCCTGGTTGATGGCTCAGCCTATTACCGCGTAAAGAACTTTCGCAACCCTCCCGGAATATTTCAGCCTTCTTTTGCTGCTTGCCAACCAAAGCTCGTAAGACTAGGGATAAGGATATAAAAAAAATGGCAAGCTAAAAATAACACCCCTTTTTTGCATTATAAAAGTTGTTGCTGTACGGTTACGTCAATAAGGTTATCTTAAAATCATACTGGATCTCGCGTAAAATATTGACACCTTTGGTAATACGGGAAATACTTAAAATTTACCCGTTTATAAGGGTAACCGAACAACCGAAGAAACTTTGGTATATTTTAGCGATGGTTAGTAGTTTATTCGGTGTTATAAGATTATGAACTCCATTTTTTTTCCCAATTTTTTTATCCACGAGAAAATTACGCTGGGTATATTAAAGAAAAACATTACACCCCGATTCCCAAACTAGATGGCGTGGTGGAATTGATTCCCGGGAGCCACCCCCACCGAAGACCACCTCCTTGTTCATCATAAACTTATATAGATCGTTCCTTCATTTTTTTGGCGTTCATTTTACGGGGGGTAGCGTGGATCTTAAGAAGACGTATCAACGAAGGTTATATTTCTGTGGTTTTGCTCATTTATAAGACGTTTTAATATTTTCGGGAAACTTAATGGCAACGTTATTATCATTACCGGTGCGGGAGTACACCCTTTCAAAGCTATTCCCTTTTTTAACCTTTTTTAAGCTCGCTACTATTTTATGGAGCCTCCGTCCCCCAAAAAGTGTTGGGTTTCGGCGGAGGTTAGCGGGTCTCTAACCCCGCAGATCGTTTATTTCTATGAGCGCAATAAAATATAACCGGCCCCTTAATTCTTTTTTCTCCGCAATGTTTCTTTCCTTTCTCGGTTTCTTATTCCTTTAATGTTTGAAATGAAAAATCTCACTCGTTCATTTCTTTAAAATTGTTTTGCGGTGGTTTATTGGTATAGTTATTTTTAAAACGGGAAAATCCATTGAGGTAATATTTGCGTAAAGAGTCCGCTCGGAATAATATCAAACATTCATAATGAGCTTAAAGAGTATATTCTTTTAAAATGTTTTTTTTGAGAAATTCAGTTGGTCTATTAAGATGCTCTGTGTTATTGAGAAATATTTTTCTACAAGTTATTGAGCCAATTCACGCTTTTTTCGACAGTGTTGGAATAAAGCATTAACGACCAAATTTTCGATTTACAGATTTCGGTTTTATTTCTCCTTATTTTATACGGTAAATTCAATTTTGAACTAATTTTCGAATTTAAAATTTTTGTTCTTAGAGAAATGACTTGTTGCAAAACGCATTATTTTAGGTTTTTGCATTATTTTCAAACCAAAAACGCATTAATGTGTTTCTTTTCTTTAAAAGTCAAATCAAATCGCATTTTTTTCGCGTCTTAAGACATGGTTTTAATGATATTTCTGAAATATCGTTTGGCCTGTAAATTGTTTAGTACCAGAATATAATTTGAGTTGAAAAATCCAAGTCTACTAAATAAACTTGAAGAGGTAAGTTGGGGTATCTTAAGGCAAAGAAAGTTCGAATTTCGTCTCCATATTTTAGTTTTGGTCGTTAATGCTTTTGTGCTTTGTACGGCAGTGCAGTTATTGTCGTAAATAAGGAACTAAACAAATAAAGCGAAATAACTATTTAAAATAACTGAATTCTTCTGATTTCCTCGGGAAATTCCCCCTAGTTTGTGTATGACGCACCGACAGAAGCGAGGCAGCGGACTTTGGAACTTTAAACCTACCAAAAAACTGGTAAAAGTAAACCGGTTTCTAAATATGAAACAAAAAATAAACTAAATTTCTAAATAAAAACTATTAATTTACTAAAATATTCATATTGTAATTTGTTTTGAAAAAAAGCCAAAAAATTCTGGATTTTTTTCAAGTGGCTATAACCGGTTTTAACTAGGTGGCTATAACCGGTATGGCTGGTTCTATGCCAACCCTGTTTTTAGATAACGTTTTGAAAATGGATTTTTTTCAAAACAAAAGTTTGCACTGAAATTATGATTTTAATTATTTTTCAACGCTCAATAAAATGAAAGTTTTTAATATTTGCTTGTGGAAATATTTGAGTATTAGATAGTACAGTTGTTGTTTATGAATGAGGAAGATTTAGAGCTCGGCGTTTGGATAAAAATTAACCACTTATTTTATTTTTATCCATAACCTACAATTATCCGAAAATATAAATTATTTCTTGCATGTTAAATTGTTGTTTATCCATGGATAATATACATAAATAAACAGTTAACCAAAATATTTACGATTAATCGAAATTTTGTCAGTTAATTTATCTGTTACGCAGAGCTCTAGGAAGATTTTTACTGTGACTATGCTGAAGATACTAGGTTAGGGGTTTTCCCGCTTCTGTCTAATAAGTTATTATTTCGTTTGGAATTTTTCGTGAGGAACATAAAATAGATTTGGAATCAGACCCACAGACCACCTAGCCCAAGAAGGACTCGCATCAACCTCGAAAAAAAGTGTCTCAAAAATGATGCGGCTTTTTTTACGCTAAACAGAAAATAGCGCGTGAAAATCCTTTATTTTGTGAAATAGAAAAAGATACGTGGATGAACCAACTTCTACAATACATTTTGTACATTTAAAACTGCCTCTACTTGCCGTGAGATGGCGCATTCTTAAAAAAGCCGTATCACATTCGAGACAAAAAAAATAGTACTAGCATAAGTGTATAATATTGTAACCAAAGTGTGACACTTCATATTCTTCACATGCAAAAGTTTTACTGAGAGCTATTCACAAGGCAGACTGCATTACGGGCTTCGTTACCGTATTGCGTCCGCTTGCTCCCGCGTCACGCGTAGCCTTTGACAGCGCCTCGCTAGGGGGAGATTTTCTTCTGATGAAGACGTCACTCCGTTACTAGCTCGCAGTAAAATATTCTCCAAAGTGACAAACTTATGAAACAATATTATATAATAATCAGCTAGGCTAATACCCAAGGCACCACCTTAGGCCTAAGTCATCAAGCGACTTTTGAAGCCATTAATTCAGGTGGCCGAGTTACAATGCGTAGGAGGGTGGTGACAAGCCCTGCACGCCACGCGTTCGAGCCAACAGCTCCCTACACTCACTATTACCGTTAACCTCAACAAGTTTTATACTTATGCTACCAGCGATACATGTCCCTCTTGGGATAGGTGGTCTGCGTTTGACCCACAAAGTTGGTCAGCTGAGTGAATAGATCTTACTGTGTAGCGTGTTTTAAATTTATATTTGTTCTCATGATTATAACGAGTATTTGATCTGAGTAATGTTTCCAAGTTTATATTGGACATGCACGAGCTCTCAGAAGAGAATGTGATCTCGTCCCAGGATCGAAGCGTTGGGCTCTCAAATCCACTCCGATGTTGTGGCAGCCCCCTTGAAAGCTTTATTAGCGAATTCGCCAACACGCAGCCTGTAATATAAATTAGGTCTTTGAGTCCCGCACTGTATCCAACTATGCATTTTGCATTGTAGCGAATTGGCCTAAGCATTCGATTCCAGGCTGCTTTAACGGAAATTCGCAGACATACGAGATTCGTAAGCTCTCCTTCAGCACGTGATGTTTACCAAAATTGGCCTATGCCAATTACGCTTGTCTGGCGAGTTTCAAAGATTTACTCTTATTTCCGATCGGCTTAGGATCCGCTCGGAACACGCTGTTAGAGTCTAATATTTTCTCCTTTGCTTCTTCATGACGGAAAATTTATCGTCAAAGAATGTTTACATCGCGATGAAATTTAGATGAAATAAATCGATGTTTAGTTACAATTTTTTTTCGTCTGCGTGGAAATATTTTAATCCCGAATATGGGTAATTTAAATTTAATATATTATTTCGCTACTCGAAATATATTATGCAATTAATTTAACTTAAAGTCTGGCTATGACGACCATAGGGATGTTTTATGCGAAGTCGACACAAATTTTAAATAATATTAGTTTTAGAAGGCTTTTATACAAAATGTTATCTTTGCCCTGAACACGAGTGTATTGCTGTTGGAACACTTCTACAGGCGTTTATAGACCAAAAATATATCTAATATTAAAAAACAGCTACAGCAAAGGCTGGAATATTACAAAATATACGACCTAAACTTTCAGGTAATATAAAACCGACTTTATAAAAAAAAATAATAGTAAAGCGAGAAAATTTCTACACTGATTAAAGTTCGCGGATATTAACGCGATATATCTTGTTGAAAAACCTATTAAACTTAAGCTCAAATCCTGTGTTGACCTCTTTAAATGTTATAACCCATAAGAGGGTCGTAAGGTTGTCCTTTTTTTTTTGTTAAACTTTACAACGTAACGTATTCTGTTTTGAATTTCTTATGGGGGTTCGCGAATGGGATCTTAAATTTTCCGTGACGCATTATATAAACTAAACTTAAAAACGAGAAGAGAGTTGACCTTAAAGAAAAAAGATTACTGGCGTGATCTTCTCCTCGGGCGCGCGCGAAGGCGCTCGTAAGCGGAAGAAATACTCCCTTATTTTGTTTACTCCGAGCAAGAATTTTTCCCGATGGTTAAGTTCGGGGATTTTCCAGCAGCCTGCGACTCTCGGCGCTTCTAAAACCTTAAATTTCCGCGTCTTCCGCGGAAATAAACTTCCCCGGTACAAAGTCAAGCAAATAATGGGCTACCGCTCCCAGTGCTCTCTGGAAAATTTGTGTTCGGAATATTTGAAGCCAGCGGGCAGGCAACTTGTCAGTTTTGGCGCGCGGAAAAGCGATGGAGGAGGAAGTGGTCGAGGAATATCCCGAGTGAACGTAAATTATAATTCGCTCCGACTATCTGACATTTTTCAAATACTTTTCCCTTCCCGGGGCATCAGTACTTAGAGGGGTCATTTGCAACTCCCTAACGCGTCCCGCCCTACTATCTAAAGTATTAAAGAGAGAGTACAGTTTACGTAAACGGCCGGCACACCACCTAGTGATGCAATTTTGAAAGACGATGCCTTTTAACTCCCGTATTTTTCCTTCGCTAAGACTCGCCATTGCGATAGAAGTTTGGATGGGGTTGTTGGGTCATTAGCCCATTCCCTATTTCCGTATGGACTTTACTTTTTATCCGGGCTTATCATTAATTATCGCGAAAACGGTTGCAGGCAGTTCTACCTTTTGTCGCGTTGGTCCTGACCAGTTCGGGACTGTCCCGCGTTCGCCTTTTAACTAAGCCTTTCGCTCTTCGCAACTAAGCCTTGTTTGACTAGGCGACGGCAAACATTCGCGACCCCGATTTATTATAACTTCTTGGAAGAAGAAATGTTTATCGATCTAAGCCAGCTTCCTCTAAAGGACATTTTCTCCTAGTGTCTGCTTAATGGTTCTTTGGTTCCTAGCTTCCAAATCATCTTTTTTACGTACGAAGATCCTTTAAGTTTGCGAAATTTATTTTGAGGAAAAGCGTTTTTAAACTTATTTATATAAATAAATATTTCATATAAAAAAGTAAATATATTGTCTTTGAGTGGAATTTTATCCAATGGAAATTTATAAATTCCATCTTATTTTATATAATCATTTTAATTTTTTCGAAGCACGTAAATTATTCTTGTAAAGCATTAAGGAAATAAATATATTTTTAAAATGCGTAATAGATAAAAAAATAAAGAAAGGGGTTGAGATAATTTTGAAATGTCGAAGTTTAATTGTTGACTGTTAGAATTTCGCGGAATATTCTTATTTGAAAATTGTAATTTGATGAAATCAAATACGTAACTTGGCAAATATGCTGGGTCTGATTATTAGTTAGATAATGAGTTGAATAAGATTATTAATAATAATATTTATTTCGCTAAGAGCTGGTTAGTGCCATCTAGGAGCAGCATACACAAGGAGAACGCAGCTAGGCTTTAAACACGCTAAGGCAGCGGGGTTGTGTACAAATTTCATTGGACGAGTCTTTACGCTGAACTTTTTGCGGGCGAGGGGGGGGGGGAGAAAGACAGTTTCCGAATATTCCCCTTCCAACGACAGCAGGCGCTAAAGCGTCTAACCAATGAAAAATGCACGACTTTTGACGGGTTGCGTTACCTTTGTGTGGGGTGCTGTGTTTGTTGCTCCTAGGTGCCATAGATATATGAAATAGCATAGATACCTTACGCTGCATACGGGCCCGTGGGAAGAACACGGAAGAGACAGCTAGCAGACGACCCGTATTTTCGGGATGCGCTATGTATTAGTGCCATCTATCGGTGACCAAAATTGGTATATGGAAAATCTATCGGTGTTGAAAATTAGTATTTGGAAAATATTTTCTGGATGCGCTACGTAATAGGGTTGAAATCACGTGTCATCTAAAAATAATAATAATAATAATAATAATCAGCTAGGCTAATACCCAAGTCACCACCTTAGGCCTAAGTCATCAAGCGACTTTTAAAGCCATTAATTCAGATGGCCGGGTTACAATGCGTAGGAGGGTGGTGGCAAGCCCTTCAAGCCACGTGAGCCAACAGCTCCCTACACTCACTATTACAATTGCTTTTGGTGGAAAGAGGGTGCTATAACGTAGCGCATACAGAAAATACGCGTTGTCTGCTAGTTGTCACTTCCATATTAGTCCCTCGTAGAATTGTGGAGCTATAAACACAAGGAGAACGCAGCTAGCCTTTAAACACGCTAACGAAGGGTTGTGTACGAATTTCATTGGACGAGCGTCACGAGCCTTTACGCTGAACGTTTTACGGAAAGGGGGAAGACAATTTCCGTATTTTCCCCTTCTGACGGCAGCAGGCGCTAAAGCGTCTAGCCAATGAAAAACGTACGCAAGAAAATCCACGACTTTTGACGGGCTGCGTTCTCCTTGTGTGGGGTGTTGTGTTTGTTGCTCCTAGGTCAAACAAATAGTAACGTGGCCTCTTGTTTAAATGTTGTTCTTACGTCACAGTCTCTTACTTTACCAAGTCGACGAGCGCGTGCTAAAAACCACTTTTTTTTTTATAAAATCAACTATTACAAATAATTTAAAACTAGGATAAGATGGATTAAAAATAATGCTGATATAAAAATGAAAACATTTTACCATATAAATTTAAAACAAAAATATTTGAAAATAAAGTAAACTAAAGAGTATTTAAGTTTTCCCTTTTCATAAAAAAAATGTTGGGGCTAATGGTAATAACCAGGAATCCATACCTCTACTTGGAATGCTTATCCTAGCGTATCGCGTATGGTAAGATCACTCTGACGGCTTTGGCCCCGCCTACGAGATAAAAAATTTCCTCCGCACGCGCTCCCCTCTCACGTTGTTGTTTTTATTTAAGTTAACATAGTGACGTTCCAAAAACCGTAAGCCACATCGATAATAAAATCTGCCGCGATAAGCATTCCAATTAGAGGTATGGATTCCTAGTAATAGCTAGTGTAGAGAGCTGTTGGCTCGTTGGAATGAAGGGCTTGCCACCACCCATCTAACCCAGCCACCTGAATTAATGACATTAAAAGACACTTGATGACTTGGGTCTAAAGTTCTGTCTTGGGTATTATTATTATCTTAATGAAGAATTTGACGATGGCGATAATAACTTGATAAAATGTGTTTCAGAATATACAGTCAGCCACAAGCGTTCACTAAAGGCGAGACGAACATCTCGATGCCGATGGTCAACAACTCCACGACGACGCCGACGACGATAAGTACGGCGAACGCGGTCCTGACGACGACGGTCAGCTCGGCGGGAGGCGGGCCCACCTACTCGAACCCGCTGCCCGTCTTCTGCAGCACGCCCAGTTCCACGACCGGTCCCATGGTGCCGGTCACCAACTGCGTCAACCCGCAACTGATCCAGGGTCCGACGGTGGTCGGAAACAACCGCAGCGCTCCTTTCTCCGCCACTTCCGCCTTCGCCTCCTCCGCCCTCTCCACTTCCAGATTCCACTTCCGGAAAGCCTGCAACCATTACTGCTCCTGGAAGACTACTTGTATCGTTCTTATCTGTGTCGTCGTCATTCTTACCACCATCTTGGCCTACTTCGCTGGTACGATTTCGTCTTCCATTTCAAATTCTTTTTCATTAGGCCTTTCTATAAAGTAACATTGACCTTCTTGTTTTGATGTTGCTACCAGCTTGGGAAATAGGTGGTGGCATTGGGTAAATGACCAGTTTAAAAATTAAATCGGAGGGGGGTCAGTGGTCCACTGGACTACTTAATTAATTCATATTGGCCTTAAAGGGGAACGGCCAAGCTTTTCCAAATATGGCCTTATTTCCGTATCAAAAGATTAACAAGACGTTCAATATACTAACACGTACCTTTTTTGTATTGAAAAAATAGCCCAAAAAGTTTAAACGAAAAATAACGCCAGGTGTTTGGGTTTGAATTTTCGCCGCCATCTTAGGGGCTGCCGCCAGCGCCTCTAACCTCGTATGAGCGATTTGCGAACTATCCTAACTTTTAAAATCGCCCAATTTAGGCTTAGGTCTCTTATAACTGGAACGCGCCGCGCGCGCAAAACATATTTTTCGCGTCTTCAGCAGCGCGCGCTTTTACGTTGTTTTTCTGTCTCACCGACTTCTCACCAGGTGTCGCTTTTCGATTTCCCGAAATTTCTTTATTTTATTAAAAATTAACCACTCAATATTTTTTGATGCGGTTTTCGCCATAAATTTTAGTTTTTAATGGGCTATAGGGCTATCTAACTGGTTAAAGCTTGACCATTCCCCTTTAAGAGTTAAGTTTAGCAGACTACTTGCCCTCCGATCCCTGACCAGTTTATTTAATCCAGAAAACGGGGGTTTCTGGTCATATATCCACTTTAATAAAATTCCTTATTTCCCACCCTGGTTGCTACTACGTCACGGGTGACGTATCGATGACGTTTTACTACAAAAAGCCCTGGACATAAAGAGTAAATTCGACGAGGCACCCTGTTTTTAAGCATAAACTGAACTCAACTTCTACGTATTTCGTGACGAATGAGCTACGTAAAAACAAGTTCAGCAAGCGTAGCTTATTTGATAGAAAGTGCTATTTACTTAAAGGGACTATGAACTAAAGCGAAAAATCGAAAGGCCGGATTAACACTATTGAGGTCCCTGTGCAAAGTAGAATTTGTGGTCCCTAAAAATATTCAGACCTTATTTTTCAGGGTTGGCACTTTTTTGATTTTTTTTTAATAAAAATCAAATCAATCGATTGTTTTGGATTTTATTGAATGTATCGATTTTTATACAATTTTAGTTTAGTATAATTAACGGATATTTTACTTTGATCAGTTAGCTGATCTCGAATTAATTAAAATCTGAATTGAATTTAATTATTATTTAATATTTTAGTTTTCTAAAATTTTCTGTATTTTAATTATTTTTAAAACCTATATTTTGCCAATTTTATTCCTCCATTGAAATACATTGAATTATTTATATCAATTATTTTTTTAAAATAACTTGATTTAAATTATTTAAATAAAATTGATTAAAATCAGCCAACCCTGCCAATGTGACGATAAACATAAGATTTTTTATGTCACATTTGGCACGTGTCTTAATAAGGCCCTGCTAGCGTGATTGTAGACCATTGGACCGAAATCCCAATCGTCCGAATGTACCATTCAACCGAATTCCAATCGACCGAAAACCGCGCAAAACGCGGTTTTTATTCAATATACCGTTAGTGATACATTTTTATATATCGTAGGGTACGTGACGATAGTATATCTAATTTGGACTAAACTATGTCTTTAATATTTATTATTTCGTACCGACGTGTATTTTTAGACCTTTTTCCCTTGAAATTTGATATTTTCCGGGTTTAATTTTGGAAAATAACCTTGATAAGACCCGACGTGAAATAGTTGCCTACCATATCTAACCTTACCTAACCCAACCTAACCTAACCCAACCCAACCCAACCCAACCCAACCTGAACTAACCTAACCTAACCTAGTCTAACCTAGCCTAACCTAGCCTAACCCAACCCAACCTGAACTAACCTAACCTAACCTAGTCTAACCTAGCCTAACCTAGCCTAACCTAGCCTAACCCAACCCAACCTGAACTAACCTAACCTAACCTAGTCTAACCTAGCCTAACCTAGCCTAACCTAACCCAACCCAACATGAACTAACCGAACCTAACCTAACCCAACCTGAACTAACCTACCCGAAGTGTAAACGAACCAGATTTAAATTTCCCATTCAACTGAATCAATGGGATTCGGTCAAACGGGATTCGGTCCAATAGTATACAACCGCTAGCGTGTGTTAAATAAATATGGACGTTCATAGTACCTTAACTTAATTCTGGTAAAAAAAGGTTTACATTTTGAATTCAAAATTGGGTTTTCGTAACTCGGTCGTTATCTATAAATATTGATCTTTCTCTATTTAAATTATGCACGGTAACGATGGTCGTTATTCGTTGACGATATTTTGTCACTGACGATCTGACACTGAAGCCAAGGCATCATTTAAAGAAAGCTATTTTATACGTGATGCGACTGATATTAGAACTGAAAATTTATAATTTACGACGCGGAACCTAGATAGATCTAGCTGCATTCAATATTTGATTCCAATTGATCAAGTTTTAATGTGCCTACCACTATGACATTTTGTCATTTGATTCGGTAACTTTACATTAAATATCAAAGAATTTGTTACCAGAAAAAGTAAAGTAAGTCTAAAAAACCCTGTTTGAGATAAAATTGTTTTAAACCCACAATGACTACAGTAAACTAAAAATATAACTGCACTAAAATAAGATTAACGGCAATAGTGTAGGGAGCAGTTGTCTCGCCGTTTAACCCATTGTAACACGGCCACCTGATTTAAAGGAATTAAAAGTCGCTAGATGACTTGGGCTTGAGGTGGTGTCTTGGGTATTAGCCTAGCTGATTACTTTTATTATTATAATTATTGGTTGTAAAACGTAAGTATTTAGACTTAAGAAGTGAATTTGCATCTACCTGAAGCCTATAATAAGAGAAGCCTCTAACTCGCCCAAAATAGTGAAACTCCCGTTTTCGAACTAGAGGCGATATGTGGCCAGAAAATATAGTCCTCTCGATATATTCATACCGAGGGACTTCAGGTGTACAAATCAGCAGTGAAATCACTTGAAATCACCTACATTTAGTAGCTTTAATCAATTAAATATTGAAATAACTTGAAATCCGAAATCAGATGTACAAAATTTCTAACATTGGAATGATTGGATAGCCCCTCGATTCATGCGCGAGCGGTAGCGGAGAAAACATTTGAAAAATGCGGACGATTCTTTACATTTTAGCTCGTAGAATTCCCATAGGATTTTGCTGGGGATTTTAAATTTTGAGAGACTCGCCTCGTTTTGATTGAACTTGGTAATTTCTACATTATAAAGGTAATAAATGACAAAACTATGATTTGCTATCATAAATATCCATACTAATGAACAATAATCGTGATTCCGAAGGCGATATCTCCGTATCATTTTCGCAATACGCTTTGAAAAACGTTAAGCCTTGCCCCAGCGTTGCCAGATCGAAAATCTGAAATTATCGTATCTAGGCCAAAAAATTATCGATTTTCCTGGAAAATTATCGTACATTTCTTTTTGGCGATAAATTTTAATTCATACATAAATGCGTTGAATTTAGATGATTTTTTAAAGCACTACAGGAATTTTAATTCAGGGAAATAAACAAAATGTCTATTATCATTATTAACTGAACTTAATATGTTTAAAAATGTTTTAAAAAATGCGGTAATAGCTAGGAGTAATAAACTCACACTCTGGACTAAGCGTACAGAAAATGTATATCATTCATTTTAAGTAGAAAAGTTATATAAATTTATAATAAAATATAAATCGTTCGTAGGTTTTTAAAAAAATCTAAAGATTATCGTACATTATAGTACGTTGAGGCAGAATTATCGAAATAATGGTACGATATCGTACGCCATGAAAATTATAGTACGCCCTAAAATTTTTGATTAAATTATCGCACTGTGCGATAATTATCGTACGTCTGGCAACGCTGCCTTGCCCGCCTCTCGCGTTCAAAGTTTTAAACCAAGGATGATCTGTACCTACGTTTCAGTTTGGCCAACCGACGTTTTGGAGAGCAAACTACTTTCGTTCAGGGTGACCACAGTTCCTATATTTCCTATTTTTTCCTATAATTTAACGTCCTTCCATTTTTCTCCTATAATTTCATTAAATTTCCTATAATACCCTATATTTGAACTCAAACGTCTGAAGAAATTAAAATAGTTAATATTTTACCCTTAGAAGTCTTCATATTGTCTTAGTTTTTAAAGATGCTTATTTCCAACACTGTTTGCCGATTGCTTACGACTATTTCTATCGGTTATCAACTTTATTTTGAATGTTATTCACCCTTTAACTAATTTTGACAACCGTTTTCTCTTATTGTATAATTAATTTTCTCCTATTTCTTCCTTTTTCCCCCAATTTTCTTCCTATATTTTCCTTTTTCCCCCATATATTTTCCTATATTTTACTGATAAATTTCCTATAATTCCTTTAAAGGAATTAAAAATTTTCAGTGGTCACACTGTTCGCTAGTCCAAGGCCGCGTTAATTTCTTCTTTGACGTTGGCGTGATAGGCTTCGAGCTTAGGAAATAAAGCGCCATCTTCCTTAATATTCGTCAACTAAATATGTGAAAAAATAGCAGACAACTTTTGAATTTCTTGGTTTTTCGGTTGAGCTTTCAGCTGTTGCTCAGAGAGAATTTTGAACGAGCAGACAGCTTTCATATATTCAATTTAAAAGTCGGTCGGTAGGCGGCGATACTTATGACCAAAATTTAAACTACGCACGAAGTCTATAGGTAGTTAAAGGCTTCTCTTATTATAGGCTTCTGCATCTACTCATATTTCCAGCACTAGGCCCACGTGATCTGACACAAGAACATTCTTTTTATTCTGACCATACCGTATTTTTCCGTTGTCCATTGAAACCGAACTGTCTCAGTCTTTATCCGCCGCATCTTTTTGCTCTGCTCCCAAAAGAAAGAAAAACCTATCCTTTCGAGCCGGGCTGCCTTCCCAATTATGAAAAACTTCCGCTTTTTTTAATAACTACCGGTGGACAATAATACCCCGCCCTAGCCCGGGGATTACCGGCCAAATAATGTTGGGTACTGGCGGGGAGGCCTAGAAAATGGGAGAGGAAGAGGAACCAGTTAATCTTCTTACACGGGGATGTCGGGGCCAAGTTCCCTCAACTCTCTGTTTTTTTGCGCAGACTTCTTCCTCCGAGTCCCTCTGAGAGTTTATCGCACTAAGCCTGTCTGTAATTCCGTTTCTTGTTAAGATTTTTTTATATCTGTCTTGAGAGTAGATTTAGTTAAACAACGTCACCGTATATTGGAGTTAATAATTTTTTTCGCGAAAGGTATAAAAGTTATGTTTTTGTTAAATTTTAATGGCGTGTCTTGCTTAATATATTCCAATATTATATGATTATTTTATTAAATTTAAAACTTGCTGTATAGTAAGAGTAGGGTTTTTTAAATTTTAATGGGGGCCTTGCTTAATATATTCCACTATTATACAATTATTTAAATTATTAAATTTAAAATCTTACTTAGGTCAACGGTTATAGTAACTGTAGGGATTTTTGGAGAAAGGTATAGATTATATATTTTATTAAATTTTAATGTAATGTATGCAAATACGTTTTATATTTAATAAATCATATTTTGTAATTATTAAATTTAGTAACTTACTGAGGTCCGCGGTAATAGTAAGTGCTATTGGCTCGTGTGGTATGAAGGATTTGCTACCAGGGTCCTAACCAAATATATGGTGTTAATAATTTGTGTCGTCTTTATGACAGAAGCCATTGGTCGTGTCTTGTGCATTAACGTAACTGAGTATTATAACCAAATATATGTTATAAAGACCACACAAATTGTTAACGACAGAAGCCATTGGTGGTGTCTTGTGCATTAACTTAACTGAGTATTATTTTCTTATTATTAATATTATTATATTAAAAGCGCTTCCCTAATTTCATATATCCCTATGCAAGATGTCAGACTTAGTCACTCGTGACGTAGAAGTGACGTTTCACTATGATAGCCAATAGACGCTAGCATAAGCTCTATTCAACTTGTTTAAAGTTCCACGCGCTCGTCTTGATATTTTAGCGTAAACGGGCTCGAGCGATTTCGCGCGTGCTTCCTGAAATAAAAAAATGCACGAGCTTTTTACGCTAAAATATTAAAGAGCGCGTGGAACATTTTAGCAAGTTGAACAAGACACGAATTAAAATTCGATGAGTCGCCCTTTTTATAAATATCTAACCTTCAAAACTGAACTGTCTCTCGTGACGAAAGCGATACATTAAAACAAGTTCGGCAAGCGTAATGACTTTATAGAAAGGCTGAATAATCCAAAAATACGGTTGAATTTTGAATGGTAAAATGTACGGATTGAGAATATTTGTGTAATATTTCACTGATTAATGTATCGGTGTAATATTGAAAAGTAGGGGTTTTTGAAAATAGAGGGCTTTTCTGAATAAACGGCATTCAATCATATTTCTTTCTCCTTCCAGCTATGAGTTCCTTAAGCGATTTTCCGGAGGTAAATCGTCAATGTATTGTAATGGAAGACCAAGACGTACCGTACACCGCAACGGGATTACCAGTCACGGCGCCATCTAACGGTAAATTTAACATCAAATGTACCCAGTTTTTGTCGGTTCACGGCACTCTGGTCAGCGTATAGTACGCTTTACGCTATGGCCGGGTAAGCTTTACCCACCTCTTATCGTTCAGCTTAACTTTTAGTCGAATGATTTTTTCCGTAGAGAAGGTAACCTTTAACGAGTAGTCTAGTGCGCTTTTTGGCCCTTTATGCTTGAAAGGGTAACCCTCGGCGAAAGCGCCTCAATATACCATTAGAGCAGTTGGCAATCACTCTTCGTTGCTAAGCCTTGCCAACAACGAAAAAATACAAAAAATAAAGTAGCATTGTTTCGGTTTCAGGTCGTGTCGAATTTTTTTCCCTTTTGTCGCTAGTTTTCTCTACCAGAGGTCGTTTTTCTCCAGATTTCTTTTAGTTTGTTTCGACTGGGATTAAAAGTAACTTTCTCAAAAGAAGGTTTCCTAATAGATTTAAGGGAAAGGTTTTGTAAAGCTAAATTATCTGGAGGCTCTGTTTCGCTAAATTTAACAAAATACGTTTTTCTTTTCTTAAGCGTTAATTTTCTTCCAGCCATCTCCGCTGGCTGGAAGAAAATTCCCCCTTTACCATCTAGGACTTCTTTTCTAATTATTTATCCTAAAAGAAGTATTTTCAAATAGGTCAGGCAAAGTATTTCAAATATAGGTTACATTTATTTTTAGTACACTAAGCTAATTTGAATTTATAAATTTACGATTTATCAAATAAACAATGTCAGCAATTGAAGGTCAACTGAATAATTAAATTGTAAACACGAAACAAACATGACATGGAAAGTTTCTAAACTCTTACTACCTTTAGTTAATTTAACTAGAAACAGAGCGATTCACAAATAACTTTCAGGAAAACAAACATTTAAATCGAAGCTATTAAAGGGGAATTGTCACCACCTTAAAATTGGTTAAAAACCATTTAAATGGATAGAGGACGTCCGAAAATGGTTATACAAAAAATTTCATGTTAATATTTCCAGTATTTGATTTATTATTAGCAACCAAATTTCGTGTTTTATCCCCCCGAGTTGAGAATCTCAGAACCGCTTAGCTGAACCTACCCGTAGCGCCATCTCGAGAACGAAATATTATTTTCCCCGGTTTTATCGTTTTTCGGTCGGTACTGTCGTCTGCTACGACATTCTCCTTGGCTTTTTAACCGAGTGATATTCGTAGATTGTAGTTTATCGTGTGTTTAAAATGCCTTACACGCCGCCCTTTCTCAAATTTTTGCCGCTTCATTCTTTTGGCGCTGCACGTAGGTTCAACTGCGATTTCTGAAATTTTTGGAATCGTTTGATGTAGGTTGCGGAAAAAGTAGCGTGACTTTTTAAATACTTTTCCAATAACTTTAAAATTTCAGGGACATAATCATTAATATATTTTCTATCATTCTGTAAAAAAACCTCGTAAATTTTGTTTTTGGTGACAATTCCCCTTTAAGAGCTTGTGGCATTTCCCGAACTAAGTGTATTGGGATTTCGAATAGACCCCTGCACAGAATTTCGAGGTTGGGGGGGGGGGGGGGCTTCATAATCAAGTGCCTTAGGAAGCACGTATAAATTCCTGAGTCACGTGAATTTTTCAAACGAAACTCATAACCTTTAATAGACCATCGACAAGCTGGATTTAAACTTTTTTTACTATTTCAAGTGCATTTGGAAACCTTGCTTTCTGATTTTAGATTATTAAACCCTTTCAGACTGTTGGCGCCATTTGTGACCGACTATCATACACATTAATCGTTCCTTGTCATACTTATGTAACCTAATTACTCATAAGTATAGCCTTACTATAACCATAGACCACCTACCCCAAGAGGGACATATATCGATGGTAATAGTTTTCATTTGTATGTCTCGAATGTGATGCGCCTTTTTTAAGAGCATGTCATCTTGTGGAAAATAGAAGCAGTTTTGACGATATACATAGACGAGATAATAAAAAATTAATTGTAGAAACTGGCGATTTTTTATTTTTATTTCGTAAAATAAAGAATTTTTACGCGCTATTTTCTGTTTATTGTAAAAAAAGCAGCATCACTCTTGAGACACCTTTTTTTCGAGGTTGATGCGAGTCCTTGTTGGGGTAGGTGGTCTGTGGTATAACATTTCCTTAAAAAGAAAGTCAAAGAGACCTGGTTTCACGGGCGCTCTTAAAAAGGCTAACATGGAAACATTGTCAAAACCAGAAACGCACGAAGAATTCTGGGCGATTCTAAATCTGTTTCACTAACTTCCGTTTACCTTAAACGAAGTGAATGACGCGTTTTTCTTCACGTAGTTGCGTGTGACGTAATTTACGTCACATCCCGTGACCCATAGGGATACACCGATGTATGGGTCTAATATCGGTATCAGCAAAAATCGGTATAAGAAAAATATTTTCAGAAAAACATTTAAAAATAGGAAAATTCTCGATTAACTAACTAATGATAATATTTTATTTGATTGGCTGCGCCACGTACGCCAGACTTCTAAAGCTAGATCACAGGGAGTTACGAGTGTATACAAATAAAAAACAACGATATTCGATTCGTAATAGAAAATATGTATCAGGTAAAATGAAAAGAAAATATTCGGATATGCTCTTGCAAATTTTTTTTCATCAATAATTAGAATACAATGGTATGACAGTGTACTGAACCGTCTTTGACAATGATTTTATAATAAACACTACTGTTATGATAGGTAACTTTGTTAATATTGGCCGATATATAGTCCGATATTACCGCCGATATTATCGGCCACAAATAGCCGATGTGCCCATTGAATTGGGAATAATACTGCTAGAATTACAATTACGATTTCAATTGCCATGGTTACGTGGGACCTGATCTGATAAGACTGCACGAAATTCATCTTTATAATTAGGCGGTAGCGCCATCTATATTTTGTAAAGTTATATGGCTAAAAATAAATAATTAATAGCTAACTCACCGTAACTTGAGTTAAAAAGGATCGTGTTGACAGAATAAAATTATTTTTAAATAATTTCAAAGGTTTGTTTGTTACGAGTAATCATACATTTCAATTTCGCATCAGATTCGCGAAAAAATTAAATTGCAATATAGTTTCCACCACTAGAGACAGATGCGGCCACGGTAGAACGATAAAGTTGATAAAGTCTCCTTATTGAACGTTATTGGTCCCGCGCAGCCAGATTTAGTTGTACCTCTATTTATTCCCAACTCAATGGATGTAGCCATATCGGTGTATCCCTAATGACCAAGGCCAAGCTAGGTTTCATTAAATAGAATCAGGAATCCATACCTCTACTTGGAATGCTTATCTAGCCGTATTGCGTATGGTAAGATCACTCTGACGGCTTTGGCCCCTCCTACGAGAGAAAAAATACCCTCTGCGCGCGCTCCCCTCTCACGTTGTTGTTAGTTAAGATAACATAGTGACGTCGAAAAAACCGTCAGCCACATCGAGACGAAAATCTGCCGCCATAGGCCTTTATTAAAAGGTGGGTAAAAATGTCGACCCTCCCAGCAAAATTTTAATTTATGTGAAAGACCAATAAGAAACTGCTATTTCGTTACACGACGTCTGAAACGCCGACGATTTTAAACCGAAAACACGAAACTACGCGAGACAGGAAATTCGTTTTCATATAAATTCAAATATTGCTGCGAGGGTCGACATTTTTACCCACCTTTTAATAAAGGCCTATAGGCATTCCAAGTACTCGAAATCACTGTTACCTGGGTACACTACCAAAGGCAGGGATTTTTCTACGTCCTCCGGAAATATAATCCCCCAAAGATAGCGATTGCTCTTTAGAACTTTTTGCTGAGAGTAAAGTTTGATATATTGATTGACACCAAAATAAACTACAAACGTAAAAGAGCTTGTAAAATATTTATTTAAATAAATACTTTTTTTACCTAAAATTCAAATTTAAAGTAACACGGTGACCTCACTATCTCGACCATTGTCATTGGTCGTAACAACGGTTTCTTCGCTAAAAAGGACTTGGCAACACTGTTTTAAAATAATACATAACCAAAGACTAGCGATTGGACAGAAAACTTTTGATTTTTCTATGTAAATTAACACGTTGATTTTCCTGTACGAGCTTGCGTGCAAAGTCCGTAAGTTCGTTGTTGCGTGGGTGCGATTATTTATAAGTAGCACCGCTAAAACCACTGTGGACGATTAACGCCATCTACTGATCAGTTAATGAAGTTCCGCGTATGAGTATTATTGTTAAATGCCGACCAATTTACTGCCCCAGGTAACAGTGATTTCGAGTATAGAGGTATGGATTCCTTATAGAATACATTTATGGCATACGTACGTATTATAGGTAGCCTACGCTGATAATAAATTGCAATCATTCTTTTATAGGTCGAGTTGGTAGAAACTAATCTTTATCTTATTTTTTCCCCTGTTCCTTGCAACGTGTTTTTTCCTGTTTTCGCGGATGTCTCGGTGTCGTCCGCTTTTTTCGAATCAGCGGAGCATAAAGACGGGACGTTGGCCTACGTGGGCAAATGCAATCTGCTTCCAAACGACATGGCCTCCTATCAACGCGTTTCTCTGGGCGATTCCCTGTTCAAGAATCTGCAACCGAGGCAAAGCTGGAATGTCTGGTTCAGCCACCCCACCTCGGGCTTCATCAGGTTTAATTTAAGCGTGCCTCACGGGAGCCGCCTGGCCGTCATCGGAAGGAAGAACGACCCACCGACCATTTCGGCTCACGACTTCACGGAAGTCATCGGCGACGACCATCGGAAAACCTACAGGAGATCGCTAATGGTCAGTACATTACCCGCTAACATCTATATACGGAATAATATATAGCTAGGATAAAACCGTCTTCGTAAACACCTTCGAGAATGGACATTAAACCCGCGGTTAGACGGGCGTTGGTCGCTTTGGAACGTATTCGAACCTGCCTTCCACGAACCGCTGTTTCTGCTAGAAGCGAAGGCTTGTGGAAACCAGGGTGGAGAGGTTTCGGAAAACTAGTCACCGTCTAGTCTAAACTCATCTCGTAAAGTAAACAGTTGGTACTATCAGAAGTTTATTATAACGCTCTTACGAGGGAAGTAGGCCATTTAAACGAAACAAATACCTTCGCATCATGAGACAAAATTTACTTCGACTAATAAGATCAAATAAACGGTTAATTTTACTATGAAATGGATTTTTAGGAAAATATATTTATCCTACAAAACAAAATGGAAATTTAGGAAATTATATTTTTCCTACAAAACGTCTTTTGAAATATTAAAGACAGCCTGCTAAGGTGTATGTTCTAAGTGAATACATTTAATACTTTTGGTACTCTTTAAATTTCCCATTTCCATAATTTCTCACGGGATTATATTTGCTTATTTTAATATTCAAAGGTTTGTTATGATAATGTAGAAAATATTTTTTTATTTCGTAGTAATTTAAAATATCGCGCATTTTTAATTTAGTCACTAATATTTAAAAAGCTTATTGGTATATGCATAAGTAACATAATAACAATAAGTATGACACTTCCTATTGCTTTAATGATAATTTCGTGCCCGAACCTTTTTTCGACATTGACATTGGACTTGGACATACTCATTTCGTCAGGAATCCATACCTCTTCTTGGAATGCTTGTCCTGGCGTATCGCGTATGGTAAGGTCAATCTGACGGCTTTGGCCGCGCCTACGAAAGAAAAAATCCCCTTTCTGCGCGCTTCCCTCTCACGTTGTTGTTGGTTAAGTTAACTTAGTGACGTCAAAAAAACCGTCAACCACATCGAGACGAAAATCTGCCGCGATAAGCATTCCAAGTAGAGGTAGACACTAGGGGGCTCTGGGCTGATAACTAAAACTTGACTGCGCAATAGCTCTGAAAATAGTTCGGTGAAAACTTTTCTTAATTGGCATACTTATTCCTATTATGTTACTTATGATATATGTAGATTTTTATTTTCGAACAATTGAAGCTTAATTTGTTAGTTTCTTTGAGAAAACCGCACGTTTTGGGTTTTTTTTCTCTATAGTAGTTCAAAGCTAAATCGTTTGAAATTTCACGAAAAACATCTCTTTATAAGAAAGTCATTTTTATAACGACGCCATTTATAAGGTCATTTCTTCTCACGATAGTTTTTTTGTTGAAAACCCGTTAGAGTCAAGAAATAAGTGGAAGAATGGAGACATAACGCGGCAATTTCTGGAAAAGCACGATTTCGGATTTGTTAAAAACATAGTCTTTTTATAGCGACAAAACTTGTTAAAATGATTTCGTATCACCTATACTGGCAATATGTGCTTATAAAAAGTTTGAAAATTTTATCGTATTAGGAAATGTATACACCGGTTTCGTCAACATCTCTCGTCCGAAAGTCTCATTTCATCTACGCGTAAAAGCCGCTGTAGATGGCGCTCGTAAGGGGAGAGTGGCCAACATTCCGCGATGAATATAAACTGTATAAAAACGTGGTCGCTTCGCAACGCCATCTCGCGCTTAATCAAGATTTCGAGTCACATTTTTGCAGAGCGCGTCTTTCCCATTACTTTGCAACTGCTGGCGTCTCGCGAAATGATGTACGATGGGACGAGAAGATGCTACGGGTGAAGGAGAGCTAGTGGGAGCGAAGAAACGAGATATTTGACCACTACACCGATAGTTTTTGCGGGTGGGCAGAAAAAAGAGCGGGGCCCACCCGACGCGTTGAAAAATTCATGAAGATGGCGATGCCATTGAATGAGAGGGAATATTTGTCCGGCAGAGGGGTTGAATTGAGTGGTTTGGGGGAGACGCGAAATTTTCTATACTCGATCTCGACACTGCCATCTATCGGAAGTATAATTCGTGGATGGGAGGCTTGTTCAAATTTCCTCTCGACGAAATTATTGATAGTGATAGCGGAGAGCCAAAACCGAGTAATCGGATTTTGGCCATGTCATTTTGAATTATTGCTGTTGCCTCTCGTACGCGAGGTCTGACGGGTTTGCGGAATGACGGGGGGTAAGCATCTTTTCCCGCCCCATTCCTTTGGGCTCCTTTACGGGGGGCAGAACCAAGTACTATTTCTTGACGACATCTAGACTTAAAATTTTAACACCGAACGTGTATTTTATTTTTTATCTCTCGAACCCCGTTTTGTTCCCCCGCAGGCTTACGTCAAAATTTGTATGAAATGATTTTTCGCCCTCCTTTGATACATTCGCGGGAGATTCAATTGTTATTTTTATAGGGTTTTTCATTTTTGTAGGGGGTATTTTTTATTGATATGGAATCTTAGAGGAAAACGTTTGTTCCCGTGGCGTGAAATCCCGCAAAGATTGATGCATTCACTATCGTTTTTCGTAACGTAATAGTATTACAGCGGTTCATTGGAGGGATAGAGGTGGATATGAAACCCCTCTGTGGTTGTTTTTCCCCTATTGCGGTGTGGAAAACTTCACTGATTTCGCGTATTTTATCCGTGTATTTTATGTCATTCTTACAAACTAAATACTTTCAAAACTTATATCTTTTAAATCTTAAATATTTAAAATATTTTATTCTATATTTATACTGGTGGAAAGATCTTTGTTACGAAGCGACTAAACGTAGTAGAGGTTTCTAATTTCATTGGGTGCAGATTATGTCATATTATTATTATTTTCTGTGTTCTATGGTCATCGCTAATTGTTAGGTTTTGGTGCTGTTTTGCTTAATTTAGCTTAGAAGGTTAGATTCAAATTAAGGTTCAATTTAGGTTAAGGTTAGGTTTAGTTTAAGGTTTAGTTTAAGCAGTAGCGGCGCCAGCAACAGGCCGGGGTAGGCCTGGGCCTACTTGAAATTTTGGTAGGGGCCTCCAAAAGTCGTCTTAAGGGGCCTCCAAAATTTAATATATGGGCCTCCAAATTATTTAATATCAGAAAATTCTGTAATTTGTTTGAAATAATTTATTTATTTATAAATTTTTTAATATTCAACGCGAGTGGTTCGCTTAACGACACTGCTGTTTTTATTCCTTTCAAAGG
The DNA here is from genome assembly GCF_980474605.1 of Leiobunum rupestre. Lineage (NCBI taxonomy): Eukaryota > Metazoa > Arthropoda > Arachnida > Opiliones > Sclerosomatidae > Leiobunum > Leiobunum rupestre. The sequence goes on from NC_143388.1 coordinate 14,808,827, forward strand.
AGTGATTACTTTACTTACTTGTTAGTGTACCTATGTAAATTCATTTTCGTAAAGTTGTAAGTTCTGATGTAAGGGATGTACATGTGAAGTACCGAAGGAATGAATGTTAATTGATAGACTTGAATTCAGTCGTAGAAATAAGTAAATAAAAACTCATTTGTTAAGTGTTATTAGTTCTAATTTTTTCGTCGCGTACCCATTTTACCCAAAAATTGCACCACTTGCTTAAAAAAAATTAAATAATCCACGTGGACGGATTTGAAAAAATTGTGGGGGGGGGGGGGGGGGGCTCCAAATGGTTGGCCTACCTCCCCAAATATCCTGGCGCCGCTACTGACAAGGAGACGACCCGAGGTGGTTCTCACCGATTTGGTTCAAAGTTGGGGGATTGTTAGACCTAGATGTAACATGAAACCCGTTAAAGGGAAAAGTTACGCTGCGCTTCCGTTTTGCCATGGCAACCAAAAATGTTTTTGACAACATAAAATTTGAAAAAGTCTATGTAAAATAACATGCGAAAATGACAAAACCATAGGTCTAATTAACTCGGGCAGATAATGAAACGTAGAAAATTTCTGATTAATCGACGAATATTTACGGAACTTATCGCACGATGAGTTTTATTGATATCCACCATTTTCCAAAATGGTGTCGGATTTCTATAAAAATCTATAGTACGAATTCATTCGGGCAGATAATGTAACGTAGAAAATCTTAGGTTAATCGGATACAAATTACCTAACTTATTGCACCATGATTTATATTTGTATCCGCCATTTTATAAAATGGCGTCGTTTTTCTATCGAAATCTAAAAATCTGCTTACATCGTTCAGATAATGTAATGTAGAAATTTTAAGATTTATCGGCGAAAATATATGGTAGTTATCACGGCATAAGTTTTACAAATATTTTGTATTATACCTAAAATTTCGACGTATTTATTCAAATTCGCTCGAGTTCACCCAAAATGGTTTTTATTCCCCCCTATTTGTCCAAAGTAATCCAAAATTGTTAAATTTACTATTTTGTTTATTTTTTTTAAATAATTTTTTTTTTATTTATTGAAGTTTTGCACAGGGGGGACCCTTAGAATTTGTCATTTTCGCATGTTATTTTACATAGACGTTTTCTTATTTTATGTTGTCAAAAACATTTTTGGTTGCCATGGCAAAACGGAAGCCCAGCGTAACTTTCCCCTTTAACGGGTTTCATGTTACATCTAGGTCTAACAATCCCCCAACTTTGAACCAAATCGGTGAGAACCACCTCGGGTCGTCTCCTCTGAGTTTAAGGTTAAATTAAGGTTAGGTATGACGTCCATCCTACGTCACTATATACGTCAGTAATTATTTCGCTTAACTGTCACACTTATGAAACAAAATAATAGACTTTTGGCTTCACTATATACGTGCGAGTCTGAAACAACCCATTAGGGTTGTTCAAAATACATTTTGAAAATGCAAAATTCAAAATGAAAAATACCATTTCGAATCTCTTATAGAGAAATTTTTCGGCTATTTACTCCCAAGTAATCATAGATGGCGCTACCCAGTTACTCACTCACTCAGAAGCAGACAGTGCTACCGCTTTATTTCCCACGCTGGCTGCGAGGATGATTTGAAATCTCTACGTAATTATTATTTAATAATAATAATAAATAATTAATTAATTAATTAATTAAAAATTAATTATTAATAAATAAAATATATATAATTAAAAATAAACAAAGTTCATCTTTCAATATGCATTTTGTGTTTTTATTTCGAGCTGCAAAAACCATTTAACATTTTACATTTTGCATTTAGAAAAACCAATTTTCAAAATGCATTGTGTAGTTTGAATTTTGTGTTATGGAGAAAATATTTTTACATTTTGGGGAAAAAAGCATTTAGAACAACCCTGCAACTCATTACTAGAGGTACTTATTAGATATCTAAATTGATTAGATGACAGCTGCAAAAATAAATTGTCTTCCCCCTTTCCGTAAAACGTTCAGCGTAAAGGTTCGTCCAATTAAATTTGTACACAACACTCCAGTAAGAAGTCAATCGTCGCTCTAATCTACAACTATCGGTTCAAATAGTTTCACTTAACCTACTAAAGGTTACTTAAGAAGAAGCTTATTCTGAATTTAAAAATACTAACAACCAAAAGTCTTTATTCGTTTTAGATTTACCCTGGTTATAGACGCGACTAAATACGAAGTATAGGACTTTCGAGCAGCGTTAAAATCATTTTTTTTATTAAAATTTCTTTTACATTTCCTAATTTGAAAAATGGGGCCCTCCAGAATCTTGGGGCCCTAGGGTAGTGCCCTTTTTGCCCAATGGTAAAGATGGCACTGCGTTAGCGTGATTAAAGGCTAGCTGCGTTCTCCTTGCGTTTGTTGCTCCTAGATGCCAGTAATGAAAAGTTTTGTTTGATTTCATTTCAGCTGCGAGAAGAAGTCAGTTTGGTGCAGTATTTAGTTCCGGGTGACTGGTACCTAGCCATCATCAACGACGATAATATGCCGATGGACATCTCCCTGCAGCCCAACACAGCCAGTAAGTGTCCCGTAAATTATTCCTCAAAGTTATATTATATTTCGGTATCGTAAAAGTACATTTGGGTGGCTGTTTCCTTACGCGAGCGCGAAATCGTAAATAATTACGAGAAGTTATTACGAGCTTATCTTTATCTGCGAAGGCAGACGTACGGCCTGCTAGATTTTGCCTTTGCCTCTGTTTGTTTTCCTATACCCTTTTTCGTTTTTATAGAAACGAGCTTTTCGCGAGTCGTTAAAAGAGTCTGGCAAACAACGCTAAAGATTTTATAGTCGAGCGAATAAATTTTCATTTGCAACGCGACGCCCGAGAAGTTGGTTTGTCTGCTTCTCAAATTGACGAAATATTGCTCGTAGTACTCTAACAATCGTAACTGGCGACGTGATGACCAAAATTTAGAACTCGAAAATGTTTTGTATTTTTAGCACTGTCTAGAGACTTTCCAGTTTTCTGTCTAGCTGTAAATTTAGAAATCGGTCTGATTCCAGACTTTTCTGTGGTTTTTATTTTAAATTTCGGTGTCTGAAGATTTCTAATGCTTCTTTTGGACCAATATGCGCACCCAACTGATTAGATTTTCGGCAAATAAGTTTAGCTAAACTAAATTTCTCTGTTGATTCGACATAAAATTTTTAAAGATTTTCTTGGTGCATTTTCAATAAGTTTTCGATCGATATATTCCGTTATGAAACTTTTGAATTTAGCTTAATGGCTTTTGAGAAACTTTGCACTTGATAAAAAAAATTGTCTTTTGGTAAACTTCGCCACTTTTAATGGCATGATAAATATTGAACTTTATCAGAGCAAAACTTTGTGTAATTTATTAAAATATTAACTTATTAAAGTCCAAAATATGTATGGATAGAATTCCTTAGCTTGAAATATTAAATGCTTAAAATGACCCCACTTTACCTTTTTAGGACTGCTTTTTTTTAACAATGAGGGATATCTACAGAAAACATTATTGATATACAAATAATTGATAGAAAATGTTAGACCTACAGAAAATTTCATTTATTTTGGAGATTATTCTTAGTGCATTTTTAGTGGATTTTCTCTATTTTATACTAGTTTTAAATATCAAAAATCTACATTATAAATAGTTAGATTTCGAATTTCAAACCAAAATCCTATTTAAAATCCACTTTAAAAATTCCGTAACGAAAAATGGGGTAGGTACATTTGTTCGAATTTCAATCGTCCGAACGGTGAAACAAATGTTCGAATTTCAATCGTCCGAACGATGGAACAAATGTTCGAATTTCAATCGTCCGAACGGTGGAATAAATGTTCGAATTTCAATCGTCCGAACGGTGGAACAAATGTTCGAATTTCAATCGTCCGAACGGTGAAACAAATGTTCGAATTTCAATCGTCCGAACGGTGAAACAAATGTTCGAATTTCAATCGTCCGAACGATGGAACAAATGTTCGAATTTCAATCGTCCGAACGGTGGAATAAATGTTCGAATTTCAATCGTCCGAACGGTGGAACAAATGTTCGAATTTCAATCGTCCGAACGGTGGAACAAATGTTCGAATTTCAATCGTCCGAACGGTGGAACAAATGTTCGAATTTCAATCGTCCGAACGGTGGAACAAATGTTCGAATTTCAATCGTCCGAACGGTGGAATAAATGTTCGAATTTCAATCGTCCGAACGGTGGAACAAATGTTCGAATTTCAATCGTCCGAACGGTGAAACAAATGTTCGAATTTCAATCGTCCGAACGGTGAAACAAATGTTCGAATTTCAATCGTCCGAACGATGGAACAAATGTTCGAATTTCAATCGTCCGAACGGTGGAATAAATGTTCGAATTTCAATCGTCCGAACGGTGGAACAAATGTTCGAATTTCAATCGTCCGAACGGTGGAACAAATGTTCGAATTTCAATCGTCCGAACGGTGGAACAAATGTTCGAATTTCAATCGTCCGAACGATGGAACAAATGTTCGAATTTCAATCGTCCGAACGGTGGAACAAATGTTCGAATTTCAATCGTCCGAACGGTGGAACAAATGTTCGAATTTCAATCGTCCGAACGGTGGAACAAATGTTTGAATTTCATTCGTCCGAACCGCCGAAATATCAAATGTTTCAATTGTTCGAATTGGACAACTTGTTTGTTTCATTCGTCCGAATCGGTAGCATCACTTGTCCGAATTCTGGCGCTAAATTAGTATTTCTTATTGCTGTTTTTTTTGGTCCGGATTTTTTAGTGCAAGAATTAAAATTAAAAAACTACATTGTAAATATCGTTGTTTGTTAGTAAGTGGGAATTGCGTTGAATGTTGTGGATATTTTAGAATAGGTTAGGTTCAAGTTAATGTTACTATTTTCTTATATTAACAATATTAAAAAAAAACAACCAATTCCTAATGTTCGAAAAAACGGACAAACGATTATACGAACAAATGAAATTCGCCAGTAAAGTTGACATAAATTGAACGACTAAATCACCAACAAAAGTTTTTTCGGGCAAATGAAATACGTTTTCGGACATACGATCCTGTTTTCCGGCATTCGGAAAATGATCATTCGGACATTTGTACCACCATTCGGACGAATGAAATTCGAACAAATGTACCCAAATCCGAAAAGTTCTTAGCAAATAAATCTAGAATATAAAAATCCAAATATATTTTGATAAAATACGCAAAGGTACAAAAAGCTAAACCCTAAACAAATTTGAAAAAATTAAAATACTGACAAATAGTATTTGTAAGTATTTTCCTTTACTCAAATTCTTCCAATATTTATCTCGAATATTTTTACGGTTTTATCGTGAAAGATTGTTCCTACTCGAAGCTTTGTTCCATCAGTTATAAGAGTAATTAATTAAACGGGAAATGAGCTAGTTCGTTCGATTAAAAATCCTGATTGGTCCTCGTTAGAAGTTTGATTCTCATTTGTGAAGGAGTGACTACATCGACTTCCTACTCTCTATCAGAAACCTCATCTGATATCGCAATCAAAGTAGCGTAGACACCCTTTCGCTTCTATTCGTAAAGTGCGAGGTAACAATGAATATTAATTAATAAAATTCAAAATTAATGAAGTACAAAAAAGTTCAATTAACTTTATTTACAATCTTAAAGAAGTACGGTTTTCTATGACCCATAGATTGCGTTATAAATATTTCTAAAGAAATGTCCCCAAAATTTCTGTTTTTATCAATGGTTATGGAAAAATGACTCATTTTATTCATAGACAAGCCTTTTTCTATAGGATTCAAATTGGATTTTTTATAGAATGTTTATAGAGCATTTTTCTAAAGGTTTCGTAATACACATTAATTAAATTTTTCGTTTTTTTTAAACTTTTTTGCAAGACTTAAATTGCCGGGTTTTTTCAGTACCAAAAGGTTCTATAGACTTTAAATAAAATCTTATAGAAATTAATAGAAATCTGTTCCCTAGATTGCTCTATAAATATTATTTATATAAAATATCCCAAAATCTCGGTTTTTAACAATGGCTGTGGAAAAATTACCCATTTTTCACAGAAATTTTGACGTTTTACTAATTCATGTAATATTTCGATATAATGTCTATAGAAAAGACCCCAACATTTCTATCAGGTTTACAAACGCTATAGGGAAAGATGATACATTTTTTAATAGAACTTTGAAACATTTTCTATATAATTCATGTAATATTTCGATATAATGTCTATAGAAAAGACCCCAACATTTCTATCAGGTTTACAAACGCTATAGGGAAAGATGATACATTTTTTAATAGAACTTTGAAACATTTTCTATATAATTCATGTAATATTTCGATATAATGTCTATAGAAAAGACCCCAACATTTCTATCAGGTTTACAAACGCTATAGGGAAAGATGATACATTTTTTAATAGAACTTTGAAACATATTCTATATAATTCATGTAATATTTCGATATAATGTCTATAGAAAAGACCCCAACATTTCTATCAGGTTTACAAACGCTATACGGAAAGATGATAAATTTTTTAATAGAAATTTTAACCTTTTTCTATAGGATTCAGATTAGATTTCGATAGAATGTCTATAGAAAAACCGCAACAATTTGTAGATTTTTTTAAATAGCTACACGGAAATATGCGCATTTTGCTATAGGTGTATCTAAAATATGTTCCAAAGGTTTTGCAATTAAAATTTTTCAACTGAGTATTATCAAGGGATTTTTTTCCAAAATTAAAATAAAGCAAAAATAACTTGGAATAAAACGTCATTGGTTTATTACTTTGGAACTTGTCAAAATTTGTACAATTGATTTTTTTTCTTTTCAGATGACGTGCCAACTTCGTGTCCCAGCAATTGCCATGGTCACGGAAATTGCCAGTTGGGCAAATGCCATTGCTTCCCGGGCTACATCGGCCCCGATTGCGCTGACAGTAAGCTCTTTTTTCCTTAATCCAAGCGCTGCTAATTAGACGTAAGCGCCTAAGCTCATTACTGGCGACGTAACTTTTGTTATTTGGCAATCAAAAGGCCTACGATTTCCCGCTGCTGCAGCGATGGAAACTTCGCCCTGAGCTCCGTCCACGTTTCCCTTATTACTTGGCCATACTTCCGCGAGGGGGCGCTGCGCTTTCCCATCCTACGATTTAATTAATCTTAGTTGGGGCGTCTGTTTCTTGGTTCACCGTTTCACCAACAGGGGCGCGAGCTGGACGCATTTTTACCCGACTCGCTACCTAGGAATTTCTTCCCGGATTGTTTCGTAAAAAAGGAATGTTTTATTGGTTCACTAACTCGATACATTTGCGCTTATTACTCGAGATAATGAAAGTTTATTAATTTTACTTTACAAACTTGTCTTTATATTGATAAAGGTTCTTCGTAAATTTCTATTAAACTATTATAATTATTATTAGTCTTTTCCAACAAATTTTATTTGGCGGTAGTTTTCTCAACAATTGAACTTGCGAAGTTAAAATATATATTTATATCTTCTCCGCGATCTTTCTGATTAATAGTTCAGCAATATTTTATTTTGCCACACTCTATTAGCAGACCGCAGTTTCTCGAAACAATAGAGCTTTGCTGATTAATAGCTCAGCAATGAATTTAGGGATTTTGCCACACTCTATTAGTAGACCACAGTTTCTAGAAACAAGGGAGCTTTGCTGATTAATAGCTCAGCAATGAATTTAGGGATTTTGCCACACTCTATTAGTAGACCACAGTTTCTAGAAACAAGGGAGCTTTGCTGATTAATATCACAGAAATTATTATAGGGATTTCGGCACGTTCTATTAGCAGACCACAGTTTCTAGAATCCCGGTTGCTTTGCCGATTAATAGTTTAACAGTGCAAGGGAATTCGCGACGCTCTAGGAGTACACTACAGTTTCTAGAATCCGGGTATCTTTGCTGATTAATAGTTCAGCAATTAATGTAAGGTAGTTTCTTTTCGCCTGTTCTCGGACTAAAAGTGTACTCTTTTTACCCGAAAATGTTTTAATCGCCTGTTCCGGGGGTGATAATTACTCTGGTCTATAAACTATTCGCTGTTCCGGAGTATTATGGCTACTCTTTTTACTCCTTCAGAAAAGGCTGTGTAAAGGAGTAAATCGGTTTTTGTCGTCTGTTAGCCAGAATTTATCTGCTAAAAAGGCCACAGGCAGCCATTTTGGAAAAACGTTTTTACTCCAACTCAAACTATTCGTCACCACAGATTCGGTGTAAAATGACGTCATAGCCTTACTCTTCCTACTCTACTCTGAAATCCCAGAACAAACGAAAAGAAACCACCTATAGGGATTTCGCCACAGTTTCTAGAATCTAGGGAGCTTTGCGGCTTAATAGTTCAGAAATGAATATAATAATTTTGCGACTCTCTATTAGCAATCTATAGTTTCTAGAATCCCGGGATCTTTGCTAATCAATAGTTCAGCTATGAATATAGGGATTCGCGACGCTCTTTTAACAATCTATAGTTTCTAGAATCCTGTGATCTCTGCTAATCAATAGTTCAGCAATGAATATGGAGATTTCGCCACACTTCATTAGCAAACTATAGTTTCTAGAATCCCGGGATCTTTGCTAATCAATAGTTCAGAAATGAATATAGGGATTCGCGACGCTCTTTTAACAATCTATAGTTTCCAGAATCCCGGGATCTTTGCTAATCAAACCGTTTTAAGTCTCTTTTCAATCAATAGTTCAACATTAAATATGAAGATTTTGCCACGCTTCATTAGCAAACTATAGTTTCTAGAATTCCGGGATTTTTGCTAATCAATAGTTCAGAAATGAATATAGGGATTTTGCCACGCTTTATTAGCAAACTGTATTTTCTAGAATTCCGGGATCTTTGCTAATCAATAGTTCAGAAATGAATATAGGGATTTTGCCACGCTTTATTAGCAAACTATAGTTTCTAGAATTCCGGGATCTTTGCTAATCAATAGTTCAGAAATGAATATAGGGATTTTGCCACGCTTTATTAGCAAACTATAGTTTCTAGAATTCCGGGATCTTTGCTAATCAATAGTTCAGAAATGAATATAGGGATTTTGCCACGCTTTATTAGCAAACTATAGTTTCTAGAATTCCGGGATCTTTGCTAATCAATAGTTCAGAAATGAATATAGGGATTTTGCCACGCTTTATTAGCAAACTATAGTTTCTAGAATTCCGGGATCTTTGCTAATCAATAGTTCAGAAATGAATATAAAGATTTCGCGAGGCTCTATTTACAATCTATAGTTTCTAGAATCCTGGGACCTTTGCTAATCAATAGTTCAGCAATGAATATAGGGATTCGCGACGCTCTTTTAACAATCTATAGTTTCCAGAATCCCGGGATCTTTGCTAATCAAACCGTTTTAAGTCTCTTTTCAATCAATAGTTCAACATTAAATATGAAGATTTTGCCACGCTTCATTAGCAAACTATAGTTTCTAGAATTCCGGGATTTTTGCTAATCAATAGTTCAGAAATGAATATAGGGATTTTGCCACGCTTTATTAGCAAACTGTATTTTCTAGAATTCCGGGATCTTTGCTAATCAATAGTTCAGAAATGAATATAGGGATTTTGCCACGCTTTATTAGCAAACTATAGTTTCTAGAATTCCGGGATCTTTGCTAATCAATAGTTCAGAAATGAATATAGGGATTTTGCCACGCTTTATTAGCAAACTATAGTTTCTAGAATTCCGGGATCTTTGCTAATCAATAGTTCAGAAATGAATATAGGGATTTTGCCACGCTTTATTAGCAAACTGTATTTTCTAGAATTCCGGGATCTTTGCTAATCAATAGTTCAGAAATGAATATAGGGATTTTGCCACGCTTTATTAGCAAACTATAGTTTCTAGAATTCCGGGATCTTTGCTAATCAATAGTTCAGAAATGAATATAGGGATTTTGCCACGCTTTATTAGCAAACTATAGTTTCTAGAATTCCGGGATCTTTGCTAATCAATAGTTCAGAAATGAATATAAAGATTTCGCGAGGCTCTATTTACAATCTATAGTTTCTAGAATTCCGGGATCTTTGCTAATCAATAGTTCAGAAATGAATATAGGGATTTTGCCACGCTTTATTAGCAAACTATATTTTCTAGAATTCCGGGATCTTTGCTAATCAATAGTTCAGAAATGAATATAGGGATTTTGCCACGCTTTGTTAGCAAACTATAGTTTCTAGAATTCCGGGATCTTTGCTAATCAATAGTTCAGAAATGAATATAAAGATTTCGCGAGGCTCTATTTACAATCTATAGTTTCTAGAATTCCGGGATCTTTGCTAATCAATAGTTCAGAAATGAATATAGGGATTTTACCACGCTTTGTTAGCAAACTATAGTTTCTAGAATTCCGGGATCTTTGCTAATCAATAGTTCAGAAATGAATATAAAGATTTCGCGAGGCTCTATTTACAATCTATAGTTTCTAGAATCCTGGGACCTTTGCTAATCAATAGTTCAGAAATTAATATAGAGATTTCGCGACGCTCTTTTAACAATCTATAGTTTCCAGAATCCCGGGATCTTTGCTAATCAATAGTTCAGCAAATAATATGGAGATTTCGCCACACTTCATTAGCAAACTATAGTTTCTAGAATCCCGGGACCTTTGCTAATCAATAGTTCACCTATGAATATAGGGATTCGCGACGCTTTATTAGCAAACTATATTTTCTAGAATTCCGGGATCTTTGCTGATTTACATTATGGCATTGACTCTAGGGATTTCGCCACACTGTAGTCGCCATGATAGCTTAATAATATCTCTAAAAGTCTTCATAACACGAGAACTAAAGAATAACGATTTTTTATAGAATCTTCAAAATTTATAAGTCAAGGTTAGAATGTTAATACTTCCGTTTCCTTTAAATCCGTACCACATACAGTTCAATTTCGTTTCTCGGGATCCCTGTAGAGGGCGTATTGTGTCTGGGGGGAGGGAGGGGGAGGAATGGAAGCTTTTTTAGTCATTTCCTCGTAACACTGAATATGTGGCCTTGTAGTGCCGGATAGAGTCAGTTCCAATATTTTCATTTACGGAAAGCAACGGGAGTATGTGGAGCCTTACTATTTTCTCATACACAGTAGGCTGACAAGCAAAGCGAATCTTGGGGTTCCGACGCCCCCCTCCGTGGACTGTGCCTTTGTAAAGGCAAACTTCCCCCAAAAATAGGTTTTCGTGGCGAGGCATCCACTAAATCGATAGAGGCCGGGTTTACACGCGATGTATCCGCTAGTTGATTCGCGAACCACGGTTAGGGTACGGTATACTCTAATTTATACGGAGCGGAGTTATCGGGTGACGATGTTTAGTATGGCCCGCAAACTATCCATACAGAACTTCTATGGATAGAAGCGGACGTTGGTTTTATCGCTTTTCGTCGTGTTGCGCCGCAAAGCAGAATGCGAGGAGAAATAAAGAAATATCCAGAGTACGGACGAGGGAAGCTCCCCGCTGAGATATATATTTCTTCGAATACCTTTTCCATGTTCACTCTATTTCCGACTTTGCCGTTTTCTTTTTTTTGCATGGAAACAGGCTACTTACTTAAAATAGCGGAACACACACGATATTCCTTTTTTCGCGGTCGCACTTTTCGGGGTTTCCGTGCCAACAGTCGATCGTCCACGCTTGGACGACTGCGCCAAAATCAGGCCCCACATTCGAATTGAAGGAATTAAATATAATTTTTATCCTACATATTTTTCGTATTAGCTTTTCTTAGATTAGCTTTTAGAAATTGAGAGCTCAGGGTTTTTATCCATGACCGAAAATTATCCGAATTAAAAGTTATTTTTTGCATATTAAATTGTTTTATGACCGCGAATTATATCCATAAATTATCAGTTAATTTCTATTATTCATAAAAATTTAGGTTTTGGTGGTTAATTAATAATGATTATATTCATAATAATCAGCTAGGCTAATACTCAAGGCACCACCTTAGGCCCAAGTCATCTATCGACTTTTAATGTCTTTTAACAGGTGGCCGGGTTACAATGCGTAGAAGGGTGGTGGCAAGCCCTTCATGCCACGCGAGCCAACAGCTCCCTACACTAACTATTAACGTTAACCTCTACAAGTTTTTTTTCTGTTCTAATTATTTGAGAATGCATGCGGAGCTCTATTCTAGTTAATGATAATACATGGGCGTCTCAAGAATGTCGTTTGCTAAATAGTATAGTTCGGTTACGTTTCGGTAGATGGAGCTAGTAAGCTTACGAACTTTTTACCTTCTAAAAATCATGTAGATTACTAGATTATATTTGAAAACTGGCTTAATCATCTTAATATCACGGCTTGAAACTTAAAAATTATATATAAATCTGAAATAATCGAAACAAGTAAAACAATCTGTGCATCGGGGCTACAAATCTGAAATAGTCGAAACAAGTAGTATATAAATCTGGGCATCGGGGCTACAAAACTGAAATAGTCGAAACAAGTAGTATAAAAATCTGGGCATCGGGGCTACAAATCTGAAATAGTCGAAACAAGTAGTATATAAATCTGGGCATCGGGGCTACAAATCTGAAATAGTCGAAACAAGTAGTATAAAAATCTGTGCATCGGGGCTACAAATCTGAAATAGTCGAAACAAGTAGTATATAAATCTGGGCATCGGGGCTACAAAACTGAAATAGTCGAAACAAGTAGTATAAAAATCTGTGCATCGGGGCTACAAATCTGAAATAGTCGAAACAAGTAGTATATAAATCTGGGCATCGGGGCTTCAAATCTGAAATAGTCGAAACAAGTAGTATAAAAATCTGGGTAACGGGGCTACAAAACTGAAATAGTCGAAACAAGTAGTATAAAAATCTGTGCATCGGGGCTACAAATCTGAAATAGTCGAAACAAGTAGTATATAAATCTGGGCATCGGGGCTACAAAACTGAAATAGTCGAAACAAGTAGTATAAAAATCTGTGCATCGGGGCTACAAATCTGAAATAGTCGAAACAAGTAGTATATAAATCTGGGCATCGGGGCTACAAAACTGAAATAGTCGAAACAAGTAGTATAAAAATCTGTGCATCGGGGCTACAAAACTGAAATAGTCGAAACAAGTAATAAAAATCTGGGTAACGGGGCTACAAAACTGAAATAGTCGAAACAAGTAGTATAAAAATCTGGGCATCGGGGCTAAAAAACTGAAATAGTCGAAACAAGTAGTATAAAAATCTGGGTAACGGGGCTACAAAACTGAAATAGTCGAAACAAGTAGTATAAAAATCAGGGTATCGGGGCTACAAAACTGAAATAGTCGAAACAAGTAGTATAAAAATCTGAGCATCGGGACTACAAAACTGAAATAGTCGAAACAAGTAGTATAAAAATCTGTGCATCGGGGCTACAAATCTGAAATAGTCGAAACAAGTAGTATATAAATCTGGGCATCGGGGCTACAAATCTGAAATAGTCGAAACAAGTAGTATAAAAATCTGTGCATCGGGGCTACAAATCTGAAATAGTCGAAACAAGTAGTAAATAAATATGGGCATCGGGGCTACAAAACTGAAATAGTCGAAACAAGTAGTATAAAAATCTGTGCATCGGGGCTACAAAACTGAAATAGTCGAAACAAGTAATAAAAATCTGGGTAACGGGGCTAAAAAACTGAAATAGTCGAAACAAGTAGTATAAAAATCTGAGCATCGGGGCTACAAAACTGAAATAGTCGAAACAAGTAGTATAAAAATCTGGGTAACGGGGCTACAAAACTGAAATAGTCGAAACAAGTAGTATAAAAATCAGGGTATCGGGGCTACAAAACTGAAATAGTCGAAACAAGTAGTATAAAAATCTGAGCATCGGGACTACAAAACTGAAATAGTCGAAACAAGTAGTATAAAAATCTGTGCATCGGGGCTACAAAACTGAAATAGTCAAAACAAGTAGTATAAAAATCTGGGCATCGGGGCTACAAATCTGAAATAGTCGAAACAAGTAGTATATAAATCTGGGTATCGGGACTACAAAACTGAAATAGTCGAAACAAGTAGTATAAAAATCTGTGCATCGGGACTACAAAACTGAAATAGTCAAAACAAGTAGTATAAAAATCTGGGCATCCGGGCTACAAAACTGAAATAGTCGTAACAAGTAGTATAAAAATCTGGGAATCGGGGCTTCAAAACTGAAATAGTCGAAACAAGTAGTATAAAAATCTGGAATTCAGGGCTGCATAAAATATCAAAATAATCAAGACAATAAAAATCTGTCAATCAGGGCTACGAAAAATTTCAAAATTATCAAGACAATAAGTATAAAAATCTGTAAATCAAATATTAAAACCCTTATAAAAATATTAACATCAGGTCAAGAGATTTCAAATACATTCGCGGTTTCAAATTCTATCCATTCTGGGTAAGCCGGCTTATTGGAGAGAAAATATCATTTTTTCCACGGTTCGACCGTTATTGATAATCAGGTCGACCTATTTTATTATAGGTCTACGAGCAAACTAAAGGGCCCATCATCTTTTCTAGGACGCTATTAAAATCACTCTTAAAATTCCAAGCAAAGAAAGCTCGTCCCAGGGCGATTATAAAAATAGCCTCGTGAGACCATTACTTAAAAAAGGGGCCAATTTAGGCAGATTTAAACCTCCCAAAAATATAAACGGCGATTTGAATCACAATCTCCAATATTTTCTCTTTTTGGTTGTCTTCCTTTTTTCACTCATTTTTAATACGTCGACGCATACATCACCAAATTATACCTTTTTTCGGCGAGGGCTTGTCCCGAAAAATGCGATAACGTCTCTTAAACGTAACAACTGGTATCTGGGGTTCTTTATGAGCAAAGTAAAACCGGCTGTTGCCCGGTTATTTACTATCGCTACAGAACGGACACTGTCATCGGACATAGCGGTCTAAGCCGGGATGGACGGTGCTAGTCTGCTTTAAGTTATTCTTAAACAAACTCCAATAGAAGATTCAGTAGACGGTCGAGATATAAATAAAAAGTTGAAAAATGTTATCTAGTCCGCGCTTTAATGTTAGGTCGCTCTTCCTTTATTGGGGTAACTAAACCCCAGCCCCCCCCCCCCTCGCACTCGGTAAAATCTCATAACGCCCAGTTTTCCTAAACACCCGCTAGGGAGCGCTGATACCGTTTTTGGAGGACGCGACTCCACCCCATCCGCTTCGTGGTAAAACCTAAGGGTTGCTCTGCCCAAATCAGCACCACTCCTGACGCGGGTGCTTATGGAAACGCGCCTTTCCAGCACGCTGCGCGGTTGAGTTGATTTTCTTTCCGTGGCTTCCTTAAAAACCATTACGTCGATTTTTCGTTCCTTTTAAACACTCCCGAAGGCTCGTTCGATAAACAAAGAACTAGCCAAACGGTTCGAATAACGCGTTTTTATGGTTTTTGGACCGTTCTTTATTTTTTTTTTGTACATAAGATAATGTTCCATAATGGCTTTATTTTTCCCAAAGACAATTCCACGGGGATAGTTGCGGGACTATGCCACGCTAATTACCTATCTCTAATAAATGGTCCCTGGGAAAATTGAAGCCCTGATATTGGAAAAGCTCGAACGACCGGGTCTCAAATATCTCAAGGATATTCGTCTTATCTGTTCAGATATTGTGTGGAGAAAATGAACGGTAATTTAGATTAATTAAATGGTTTTGGGGCTACTATCTATTAATTGTTGGTTTTTGTACTTATTTGGTTTTCTCCTTCATTAAAATGAATAATAATCAGCTAGGCTAATACCCAAGATACCAACTTAGGCTCAAATTAGCTAGTGACTTTTAATGTATTTTTAATTCAGGTTTCCAGGGTCAGGCCCGGACTGGCCAGGGCGGCAAACCGGCGATCGCCGGAAAGATCGGGGCCAACTCAAATTGGGGGCCAAAGAGGAAAAATTTTGCATTAATGGGAAATGGGGCCCACACGATTGCATAGCCGGTGGGGACAACTACTAGCCAGTCCGGCCCTGTCTAGGGTTACAATGCGTAGAAGGGTGTTGGCAAGCCCTTCAAGCCACGCGAGCCAACAGCTCCCTACTGTTACCGTTAATCTCGATGATTATGAAAAAAATTATATTAAAATAATGGTGCTTAGGTAATAGAAAAAAATCTTAATTAGCGTTTGTGTGGCAAACAAGTTGTGAAAATGTTTCATCTATTCAAGTGTAACAACTCGGCTTGAATTCCGTGTTTATTAACATTGTTTTTTTTTAATTGTTGACCCAAGTAAATAGGTTTTGTTATTTGATTTGTTAAGTTCAAAGGAACCACCTATGGACTGCATTGTAAAGGATGATAAAATTAGCGAATAAGTAGATTAGTCCATTAAGAAAAGGGATAATAAAGCTAAACCTTTAACAAATTTGTAGAGATTTAAAAACTTACTAATAGCTCGTATTGATAGGTCTTCGAGCAAACAAAAAGGCGCTAAACTCGGACCAAATAGATCTTCGAGTGTTATTTGATACACATGCTAAGCAAGAAAGAGTGTTTGAAAGAGGTTTAAACATTTTATATTTTCTCCCTCTGAATGTATTACCCATTAAGCATCATTTGCGTATTTCCTTTAAACTATTTTATATTTCATTGCTATGTTATTTATTTAGTATCTGGTGGATATTTTGATGCTCGGGGGTCTAATGGGGATGATAGTATTTGACTCTTTCGAGGTGGCTGAATGAATAATAGAAAAAGCAAGAGCCAGGTCATTCATCACCATTACATTGAAAGTATTGATTTTCCGCGTGGAAAGTTGTATTCCCTCGGGGTGGTAGGATTTCAAATACTGAAATCTTTCCGGCAGAGCACTCACTTTATCTTTAGTATGAGCATAGCGCATATTTTCGACAGTATTATTTTGCTTTTAAACATGTTACGTTTTTCTAATAGATAATGATGTTATAAATTTAGTTTTTAATGTGTTGGATGTTCGAGAAAAACATTATTTAACGAGGTTTAATTTATTCGAGTTCTTAAGACCCTGTTCTTAAGGGGGAAGAATATAGTAAAAGCCTCTTTTTCGTTCAAGCTGAACGTTTCTGTTTTAACAAATACATAATTGAATTATATTTTTCTTATTAGGCTGAACCTTCCTCTAGTGCTTAAAATAATTTTGATAATTATAATATTAATAGTTAACGAGATATAAGGTCCTAACTAAAGGGTAGTTTGGGTGCTTGCCCAACTTGTTTAGCTCCGGGGGTCCGAATTAAAACGTAATAACTTAATAACTTTTAAATTTAAAATTGTCAAAATTATTTTAAGCACTAAACAAGAGGCTGTTCTACACTTAAATATTAATTTTATAAGTTAAAATACAAAATTAAAAGAGTTTAGCTTGAAATAGCGCGAAAGTAGACAATGGCCACAGTAGTCTTCCTCCTTAACATTATCAAGGATTCGTCACAGTTTTAACGGAACGTCCCAATTAAAAATAAAATAATTATTGCGAGAGCAGTGTTATGAATTATAATTTTGATATTGGTATGTTCACCATCATTCAGAATGGGATTTTAAAATTTTTAAATTTAGGAATCGGATCAGGAAAAATTATAAAACTTGGCTCTGCTTTTTCCACTGTCTATCGCGAGTCTGGGAATTGCTCAGTTTTCCCTCGAATGACACCAGGAATGCATACCTCTACTTGGAATGCTTAACCCGACAGATTTTCGTCTCGATGTGGCTGACGGGTTTTTTGACGTCACAATGTTAACTTAACAAACAACAACGTGAGAGGGGAGCGCGCGCAGAGGGGAGTTTTTATCTCGTAGGCGGGGCCAAAGCCGTCAGAGTGATCTTAACATACGCGATACGGCAGGATAAGCATTACAAGTAGAAGTATGGATTCCTGATGAAACGCAATAGAGCTTAAAATTTTAATGAGATGCCAAAAAACTTACATCTTTTATTTCGTTGGTCATAGCCGTCTAAAACGCTAATAGTGTTTACTAATACCATAAGTGTATCATTTTGTTACATAAGTGTGACACTTCCTATTCTTCACACGCAAAGGTTTTACTGAGAGCTATTCACGAGACAGACTTCATTACGAGCTTCGTTGCCATTTTGCATCCTAACGCGTCACACAGCGCCTCGCTAGGAGGAGATTTTCTTCTTGTGATGACGTCACTCCGTTACTAGCTCTCAGTAAAATATTCCTCATAGTGACAAACAAGCGATACGTGTTCCTATTGGGATAGGTGGTCTGCGTTTGACCTACAAAGTTGGTCAGCTGGAAAAATATTATAGACTTATGCTAATAATTATTATAATAATCAGTTAGGCCCAAGTCATATAGTGACTTATAATGCCTTACACAGGTGGCCGGGTTACAATGCGTAGCAGGGTGGTAGAAAGCCCTTCATGCCACGCGACCCAACACTTACTATTACCGTTAACCTAGACAAGTTTTTATGGAAAGAGGAAACCGAAGAACTCGGGAGAAAACCCCTTTCACTAGTGGGGATTAGGCTTGCAAACTCAACGCGGAAGGAGTAGTTCCGAGTTCTCACCCAGTGCCAGAAGTTGGGATCGAACCCGGTTCCTCTTGCTGCGAGGCGAAAGCGCTAACCATTCCGCCACCCCCCTAATACGTAAACTATCTAGTTTTCGACGGTAACCTTATATCTTATTCCATTGATGATTATGTATTACCAAGAATGTATTTATTTATACTCAGGGAGAGTGAGTATGTCGAGAATATTTTTAGCGTTTCTCCAATTCCACCCGTTGGGGCCCCCGGTATGCTCCTCCGCTTTAATAAAATCAAACAATACTATAATCTCATTGGTTCTTAAAAATTACGTTTTCCGACGCGCTTAACGCTGCTGAGAGGACGCAAAAAATAAGACCCCCTCCTTTTTCATCCCCCCCCTAGCGTGACGGGGTTAGGGCCTCAACGTGTCCGTCCATAGTTTCGACATATTCATTCTCCCTGAGTATAAATAAATATATTCTTGATATTACGATAAAAATAACACTTGGCGATTGGCAAATGTACCAAAATTTCGTGAAGATATGAAGGCACGGGGGTAAATCGGGAGCGAACGACCCCCCCCCCTTGGATTTGCTCAATTAAGCCTTATTGAACGACGCGTGAACAGGGCACAAGTTTCTAATTCCCTCGATTGAGAAGGAAGGAGAGCGAAACAACAGTCGGACCCGCGTTTGCCAAAACAACTCGAAACGTTGAAAAACACTTTTGCCTCCCGCAAAGTCATTTCTATCGATTGGTCTTTTCTTTCGCGGGCTGCCCACCCTTTTCATTTCTTGGAGAGAGTGGCCGCCTAGGTTCGAGACCTTCAGGGTCCCCTATAGCCCGCCAAAATCTCCACTGGGGCTGCCTTTCCTAATTGCTTTTTTTCTCTCCTCTCCTCTCTCTCTCTCTCTCTCTGCAGGTTTCTTCAAAGCCGCACTCGCGACGAACATTAATTCAGCGCGAGCTTTAGTTTACATACGACCCGAAACCCGAGGCTTAGCAATCTTTGCGCGAAACCGAAAAGGGAATTTTTTTCTGGCTTGACT
Source organism: Leiobunum rupestre (assembly GCF_980474605.1). Lineage (NCBI taxonomy): Eukaryota > Metazoa > Arthropoda > Arachnida > Opiliones > Sclerosomatidae > Leiobunum > Leiobunum rupestre. The sequence goes on from NC_143388.1 coordinate 14,828,352, forward strand.
ATTATCAACCGCTAGGTACAAACTGCGCCGCCGTTAGAGGGAGAAGAGGACTAAGGAAGAAGCGTCTGCTATATTTAAATGGGAACATCGTTCGTCTACAATTCTAATGAAAGCTTAACTCGGATTGCTGATAAGTGAGATAAAAAACCTCGAAGACGGGGGCGATGGCTTGATTTATTACTCTTACTAGATGATTACCTTTTCGTTTCTTTTTCCCTCTCTCCGAATGTTATGTGTGGATAGATATTTGCATAGATTCCGGGACTGGAGGCCTGAAATTTGAATTTGCGGGGTTTTGCGATCTTCTAGAACCTTTAGAAATAAATATATTATTAGAAGTATGTAATATGTCTTTTACTGAAGAAATATTCATCTCGTTGTGCACTTCATGATAACGTCATTCGTTTGAAACATGTTCATTTGCTGGCAAAATTCGATTCGGAACCAAAAATAGTCCGCAGCATATTCCAACACATGTGACTTGCTAAATCTTTTACATCAAGTGAAATATAGTTTATATATAAGTACATATCTTTGGACAGTATATCTTTGGGCAGTATATCTTTGGGCAGTATATCTTTGGGCAGTATATCTTTGGACAGTATATCTTTGGACAGTATATCTTTGGACAGTATATCTTTGGACAGTATATCTTTGGACAGTATATCTTTGGACAGTATATCTTTGGACAGTATATCTTTGGGCAGTATATCTTTGGGCAGTATATCTTTGGGCAGTATATCTTTGGACTGTATATCTTTGGGCAGTATATCTTTGGGCAGTATATCTTTGGGCAGTATATCTTTGGGCAGTATATCTTTGGGCAGTATACCTTTGGGCCGAATGTCTTTGAGCAGAATCACTTTGGGCAGAATCACTTTGGGGTGGCTGAGTGGTTAGCACTTTCGCCTCGCAGCAAGAGGAGCCGGGTTCGATCCCAGCTTGTGGCACTGGGTGAAAACTCGGAACAACTCCTTCTGCGTTAAGTTAAATGGTTTTACCCCGAGCTCTTCGGTTTCCCCTTCCATAAAAACTTGTCGAGGTTAACGGTAGTAGTTAGTGTAGGGAGCTGTTGCCTCGCGTGGCATGAAGGGCTTGCCACCCCCCTCCTACGCATTGTAACCCGGCCACCTGAATTAATGGCTTTGAAAGTCGCTGGATGACTTCGGCCTAAGGTGGTGCTTCGGGTATTAGCCTAGCTGATTATTATTATTATTTCAAAAACACTCAATGTCTTTGGGCAGAATGCCTTTAGGCAATAAGTATCTTTTAGTTCTCTGTTAATATTTTTCTCCCGGCGGTTGGAAAATATAGTTGTTAACTTCATTATTTGTACTAACTTTGGTTTGGTTTTTGGTCAGAAGAGCCATCGACGCCTCTTTCCAAGTTGAAAGGTACCGATTTCCCCGAGATTCAATTAATTACATTTGTGTCTCTCTTTTCGAAGTTTCTCTTTCCCGATGTCTCATTTCTTCGTTGTAATTAATTAGTGATAAATCAAGAAAAAGACTTAAGACATATTTCCAGGTTTTCTTACTAAGCCCTGTCAACTTAAAGGCACGAACTATATTCGTATTCTTTCTTGTCTGCTAATTCCAAAAGTACCAAAAACTCTTTTCCATTCGAAGAATACTACAGAGAATTAAAGTTCTTCTTCTGACCAAATTGGAAAATTTGCCATTTTTAGCGAGAAAAAGAGAAATTGTCGATAGAAGCGCGTTGAAACGAATTTCGTGTAGTTCCTTTCTTTTTGTATATTTTACAGAAATCCAACGAGTCTTTCGATTAAAACTTTTCTCTTTCTGTCGGCTATTTGTATTCTATCGTTCTATTTAAGGTGTATTTATCTTTTATAGTCTGGAATTTGGCCTTTAGGCTTGAATAATTAAGCGAATGTTTAATATGACCATAATATCGAGTAAGTTAATTTCATTTTATTTAAATATATACCGGCTGGATAAATACCATTAGTTTCCAAACTCTGTTTTCATAAAAACGTGCAGCGTTTTAAAGAATTAGGTATTGTTGAAACGAAAGTCATCAGCTATCTCAAGACTAACCACTACCCTTCTCACGTTGTTTAAAGGGGAACGGCCAAGCTTTTCCAAATATGGCCTTATTTCCGTATCAACAGATTAACAAGACGTTCAATATACTAACACGTACCTTTTTTTGTCTTGAAAAAATAGCTTTTGGTCCAGAAAGTTGAAACGAAAAATAACGCCAGGTTTTTGGGTTTGAATTTTCGCCGCCATGTTAGGGGTTGCCGCTAAGCTCCCCTAACCCCGTATGAGCGATTTGCGAACTGTCCTAACTTTTAAAATCGCGCAATTTAGGCTTAAGTCTCTTAAAACTGGAACGCGCCGCGCGTGCAAAACAAATGTTTTGCGTCTTCAGCAGCGCGCGCTTTTACGTAGTTTTTCTGTCTCACCGAGTTCTTACCAGGTGTCGCGCGCTTTTCGATTTCCCGAAATTTCTTTATTTTATTAAAAATTACCCACTCAATATTTTTTGATGCGGTTTTCGCCATAAATTTTAGTTTTTAATGGGTTATAGGGCTATCTAACTGGTTAAAGCTTGACCCTTCCCCTTTAAGGTTTTCTTTTGAGTACTTCGGTTTCCACTATTCCATAAAATCCTGCAGAGGTTTTAAACCAATAGGTTTTGCGCCAGTGGTTAGCCGTGGTAGGGCTAGCCACAAACCTTCCCACGCAAGGTTTTCTTCCGAATACTTTATATTTGTACATAAAACTTTCTTAGGTTTTAAAGCAATAGGTATAGTGTTTAGCCGTGGCAAAGCTAGCTTGTGTAAACGACTTAAATTCCGATATATCGCTATGAAAAAGTTTGTTTGTTACAATCCAGGTTTGAAAATAGCTCTTTGATTTATTTAATTTATGTATAGAATATTCTCGATATATTCTAAAAAGAACAATTTACATTTTTAGCATAATTTCATTGACATTCTTTAAACCAAGAATCCATACCTCTACTTGGAATGTTTATCGCGGCAGATTTTCGTCTCGATGTGGCTGACAGTTTTTTTTGACGTCACTATGTTGACTTAACAAACAACAACGTGAGATTGGAGCACGCGCAAAGGGGATTTTTCTATCGTAGGCGGGGCCAAAGCCGGCAGAGTGATCTTACCATACGCGATACGGCAGGATAAGCATTCCAAGTAGAGGTATGGATTTATTTAAGTCCGTTAACTTTTATAAAAGTCTATTTAAGCGAAAATTCACTTTTGTTTTTCAAAATAGCACGACGGTTATCGAATTTCTTTGGCAATATAATTTATAAGGACGCGAGCCTCTTTAAAGCCAGAAAAGGCTGGCCTCTGATCCTTGGAAGTTTAGGGGCGCGTTTCTAGGAAATTGCCAGATTTTTACGTTCTTCATAGCGGCGTGTAGGTAGGCTGACCCGGGCTGAGCGAGAGCATCCAGGCCCGGTTATAAGAGCAGAGGCCCGGGAAATAAATTGGGCATATCCCGAGTTCTCTTTCGCCCTAATGCTCGTAAGAGTAATGCTCCGAGGCGAGCCGTATTCTCAACTTTCGGTGGCCCGTAACCACCCTCGTCTCCAGCGAGAGGCCTCACCCGCCACTCTAATCGATAAACTCCGAAGCCGCCCAGCTAGCTTTAATTAACGATTAGAATTAAAACAGCTTTCCCGAAATACAGCCTTCTTTTAACCTCTCGCCGCTCCAAGCCACACGTTGTATTTCCCTCAACTCTTCACATTCTCCTAGCTAACCGGACGTTATTAGCGAAGGCGGTGTAGAGAGGCGATTCGAATGGCGAAATCGGTAAAGGGGTGTCAGTTGAAGGACGATAGCGCGGTGTCAGATGTGGCTTTCAAGTACGGTGTCAGATAAGGCGACGACCCAACCAGAGTCCCGTGAAAAAGTATAGGCGGGGGGGGGGGGGGCAATTTTAATACCAAAGCCGCTAATTCTGAAACCGAAAGCGGCTTCCACAGAACCCTCTTAAATGCCCTTAGTTAACTAATTAAAGCCATTTTTTAAATTGACGCTCTGAAGGCTTCCGACGGTTCGAGTGAAATGAGTGTTTTCTTAACTTTTCCAACAGATGGGGTGGTCCGCGGCATTGGCGCCTAAAACGCGGAACAAAATTTAAGCTTTCCATAGATTGGAAAAGCGAACCTTTTAAAAACTTAATTCCTTCGCCCCTCGCTCGGCTAAACCTTTTGAAATTCCGATACACATTGACTCAAGATTAAGCGCTTTTTCTAATTCAAATTGCTGCCCCGGGTTAATCCTCTTTAATCCTTCAAAGATTTTACCGAGAAATGTTGCACTTAATATGTTCAAAGCTTTGAATACTAATTTAATTGTTATTTTGTCCGAAGAATTGTATTAATCATGTAGAAGAATATTTCCTTTTGTAAATTACTTTTGGTAATTCACCAAAAGAACTGATGATGGCGTTAGACAACACTATAGGGACGTTCTCGTACATTAAAGGAGGAAATAACGCCTAGTGTTGTACAGCGCCATCTTTCTTCAATAACTATCAAATAGGAAATTCGAATCAATTTTCTATAAAATTTAAAATTATTGAAAAAGTAATTAAACAATTTAAATTCTCTTTTCACAGTGACATTTAAAAACTACCAAATTTCCATATAAACCAAATATATATCTTTACTATATCCTGGGATTTATAGATTAATATAATAAAATTAAAATTTTAACTTCGAAGTATATGTTTATATATTTTTCGATATAAATAAAGACTTCACAATTACAGATAAATATAATCAAAATTAACTGTGAGATATAAATATAAATATGTTTCGGATTAATTTCATTAAAATTATTATTATTTTTGGTTTTCCAACATTTTTTTTAGAGTTTAAACTTAAGCTCGTTTAATCTCGGGTTCCGCGTTAATTAAAGCGAAGAGTTTACGGTTACCGAAGATTCTCTGAAAAATAATTATTTCCAGCGAAGAAAAAGTTGAATTACTTGGCGAAAGCATTGGAAATAGGGATGGAAAAAATAATGAAAACAGGGAGGGTGCAGAAACAAGGAGAGGCAAAATTTACATATCAATGGAAATTGCGCTAGGCTTTCCTTAACCCGACAAAAGCAGATCCCGTTGATTTAAATTTTCTTCTGCAGAGTTGATTTTTGTCCCCTTTCACAAAAGAGAAACTTGCCGCGTTGCTTATAGGAGCGAGCCGAGACGAAAAACCACGATACCCTGGCATTCTACTATTAAGGGTAAATATAATCTTGCCGCGTTCGATCAAACTTTCAAGTTAACTCGGGTCTTTCATCCGCCATCCAAATTCTTTTCAATATTCCCTACAGAATTGAATTTAATATTTTTTCGCGTCGAAAGAGGGCGTCCAAAAACAGGAGCTTAGATGTAAAAATACTTTCAGTAAAAAAAATAAGGGTTAGCGGAAAAACCTGTATAATGTTAAGTCCCGCAGTTTCTACTTAATGTCACTAGAGGCCCGTCGTCTGCTTAAAAAAACGAAAGGAAAAAATGAGAGAAAAACCTGAACGCTCCCTTCGGAGATGGTTTCTTTTCTGGTGCCAGACTAAAGTAATCCATCAAAATCTTCTTGTTATTTTCGACTAAGATTGTGAGTTATTACTCTTGGGCCTAATTGTTCTACTTTACGCTGAAAGACTGAATTTACTTCGTTTTTTTTGTGTGCCTGGTGCTCTATTATGTTAATGTTTTATCTACCATGTGTTGACAAGGCTTAAGTAACGGAAAATCTAGTCTTGGCCAAATAGGAATACTTTATATTCCTAAAAGTCTTATGACACCTATATTATTCAACACGATAGATTAGACATTATGAAAGTAGAAATTTATAAAACTACTAAGTGGAAAGTTAAATAAAAGTAGCTTCAAATTCTTTAAATTAAACTGTTGGTTGCACGAAAAATCGATAGTAATAAAAACGAATGAATGCGGGCTTGTTTTGAAGCCCAGGACGTTCTCTTTCCAAAAATGTCATTGTCGAAACAAATTTCCAAGCCTAAGTGTATTAACTTTGAGTCCGAAACTGACCTTTTTTGCTCCCCAAAATCCTGAAATTTTCGGCGAATTTTTCTCCTCCGTAGCACGAGCAATTTGGGGCAAATCAAAGCTGTAGTTTTATTCCTAAAATAGAAGGAACTGAAGTGGAGGGATTCTGTTTACGTGTAGAAGTTTTCAAACCAGAGGTTTTTAATCATAATATTAGGCTTATTATCGAAATAAAAAATATTTTTTTTTACGCGGCGCGCGCGACCCGACGTTTTAAGAAGAATTTACAAGGAGCCTTCGGTTTCATATCGTTTTTGCCTTGTGTATGCCTATTTCAATTACTACCGCATAGGACTTTTTCCTGGGTGTTAAATCAACCCGCTTTTAATCCCAGATGTAAAGAAATGTATTACAGACAATTAGCCAATGATACGCTTCGCATTTTCTGACGTCATGGGTGCCGAGAAGTCTGGAAATTCGCCGAAAAACTCGATTTCCACCATTTCGACTTCTTTTTATAATAATTCAAAGACCACTTAACCGATTTTGATGAAATTTTCTGTACTTGCTATAAAATGTTTTCTCTTTCTAATGAACCATTAATTAGCCATAGCTAAAATTTCGTGCAACCAACACTTTAAAGATAAATTTACAGAAAACGTCACACCAAATTATAAGTTTCAATAACCGTTCCGCCAATTAAAAATGACTATAAGAATGGTCTGCACTGACGTTATAGGCCACACTTCGAAGCTGCTCTCTGGCGCTCTTTTAACTCATCGTAGGAAAATGGAAAAAACAGGCATACTTCTCAACTCACCCCCTTCAACTCCTTCAAATGTTTGCATCACCTTTTGAAACACCCTGTATCATAAAATGGAATTTTCACAGTGTTAGTTTCCTCAAGGCTTTTTAAAATTTGACGTCCCGTTAAGATTTTTGTTACGGAAATAGGGACTGTCATTGTAGGTTTCTTCGACCCAAAATCTTTGGCCGAGACAAATCTAATAAGACGTTACAGCCAAAATCCGCGCTTCTATAGCGAGCGGACCAAATGGATAATATAGTTCTGGCGCGAGTTTCTCCGCTATTCCGTCAAAGGCAACATATGGGGCTTAAATTCGCTTTGCCTCTGATGGATCGGTATGTCAATACTCGGCTCTACAATAGGTCTCGAGGCCCGAGTAAATCCTCTAGCAGTCTCCCGATAATCCCTCCAGGATTCTGATCGTTTTGGCAAACCGCTTGAGCCGCGACACCAGCACGCTGTTCATCTTGATCCTTAGTTGACCAGTGGCCAAGACCTTTCTTAGCCGAGTCGCTCGTTTCTATTGTATTTTCAGGTGTACACGGATTAAGAATATAAGCTACCAGAAATATGTATTTACAATTTAACCAAGACATTTCTAGACTTGAGTTTCAGTTTTCTCTAACACGCATTTAGATAATTTCTTTAATCCCATATTGATTAAGAATATAAACAAACCATTCTTAGTCGAAAATACATCATAAACTTTTTTTTTTTAAGATTTATCTTACATACATTTAGATGATTTTTTAATCCCATATTGATTAAGAATATAAACAAACCATTCTTATTCGAGATTAAATTAAAAGTGTTATTTAAAATTGGTTGACCAAGACGTTTTATGCCAAGTTGCATATTTTAGTTGCCGATTTCTAATATTTTCACAGAGTATTTCACAGAGTAGGCCCTGTATATTTGGAATATAAACCAACAATTCTTATTCGAGATTACATTTAGAAATCTTTATTTAAATTTTCTTATGGTACTGACTAATGTCTCGAAAATTTTACCTATACTTGAAATGTGTACTAACGTAAATTAATTCTTTGGAAGGCGTGTGAAAGTAGTTTCTGTGATAAATATCGGTCCGTTCGAAACGTTGCTCTTGAATTATTTCACGCAACGTTAAACCGAGAAATTATTTCCGCGTCCAAATCCTTGATCGGAAACGCGAGTCGAGCTGTTGAGAAATCGCTTTCGCCGCTGGTGTAAGATGAAACGTCGTTCGATCCGGCGCAACTTCGTTCTAAGTATGCTAATTTTAGATTGTCCGATTTTTGCCCCCCACCCCTGATGATACGTCGACTGGGGGTATATTAAAAAGATGGTGAATCTTACACCCGCATTTCCTAGAATAGCGACCGCTAGCGCCATCTCTTATTACATTTAGCAGTCGTCCATCGTTCTTTCGGAGTCTTCGCAACGCGCCCCTGCAGGGTTGACTTCGCTCTCGGTTATTGATGAGACACTGCCATCTAGCGGTAGGGAAATTGATTACGTGGAACCCGGCGGAGAAAGTCTCCGATATATCATCGACTTTGAGGGATGTACGTTTGAAGCCGCCTTTATTTTCCACCCTTCTAGGGCCATTTCGTTTGGCCCTGTCGCGCCGCGTGCGATGCCGAAATGAGGGTGACGCGCCCTGGCGGAGTTTGCCGAAAACATTCGGACCCAAAAGCGACCGCGAAAGAAATAGTTTTGACTGTTCCGTTGAAGGAAAGAATGGAAATAGTCGGTAGCCTTACACCAAAAATGATTACTTGACCCAAAGGGGGCTGTCCAGAGCGCCCACCCCGAAGAATCGCTTCTGACTGCGCCGTTTGGCTAAGGCTATATTTTCAATTCCATTATTGAACCTCTCCTACGGCAAGTTGACCACGTGCTTTCAAATCAATACGTGATAATACATCCGTCTTCTCAATCGAATCTAGATTTCCAGACTTTTCTTTCATCGCTTTCGCGGATCATGGGTTGCCACACGTCAGGGAAAACAGGGAAAACTCAGGGAATTTATAAATGGACCTAAAAAGTCAGGGGAAGGTCAGGGAATTTTAAGAATTTGTAAAAAGTTAGGGAAAAGTCAGAGAATTCAGTAACTTTGTGAAAGTAATTTTACTCCAGATCTATGGCAAATTCTGCTATTATTAATTAGATCATAGTAAGGTTTTTTAACTTTGGTACTGAAATATAAGTTGACTTTGCAAGTAATCTCCCCACTGGTTTAAGGGGTTTTCCCCCAGGCTCTTCGGTTTTCCCTTCCATAAAAACTTGTTGAGGTTAACGGTAATAGTAAGTGTGAGGAGCTGTTGGCTCGCGTGCCACCACCCTCCTACGCATTGTAACCCGGCCACCTGAATTAATGGCTTTAAAAGTCGCTGGATGACTTAGGCCTAAGGTGGTGCCTTGGATATTAGCCTAGCTGATTATTATTATTATTTATTATTTTAATTTATTAACTTCTAATAAATGTAAAGTTAAAAACTGTCTAATTTTGACCTTAAAAATTCAGGGAAAATAACTTAAAATGGACAGGGAAAACGGGGAAAAGTCAGAGAATTTAAATCTGGTAATATTGTGGCAACCCTTTAAAATTTGGAATTTTTTATAAAAATTAAACATTAATCTTGTGAAATAAAATAAAATAAACTTTTTCTATTAAAAAAGAAATTTCAATTTTATTTGGTTTAATGAAACGAAGTTTTAAATTAGCAGAATTTAACGATGTACAAAAAAATTCATACATATCAAATGGGGTTGAAATTAATGAAGCTTCGTTTCATTATACCAAAAAAAAGAAGAAATTTTTTATTAATTAGAATCGTGAATTTTCTTTGATTTCACAAGATCAATGTTAAATTTTTATAAAAAATTCCAAATTTTAAAAACTATTTTAATATGCACTAAAAGGGACCTTTTTTACGAACTTCAATACTGTAAGACGAAAATTTATATCTAAAACTATCTCATCAAAGTAGGTATAATAAAGTAATTGGAAATCTATATAGTGTTGTGAATGCTGGTTTTCATTAGATCCCCGTTAGGCCTAATTATTATTTTTGCGTCGACGTCCACAGTCGGGGCATTTTTTCCCTAATGAAAATCAGCCCTTAGGCGTAACGAGGATTTTGGGGTCGATGCTCACGGTCACAGCGTTTTTTACGTAATGAAAATCAGCCCTTAGGCGTAACGAGGATTTTTGCGTCTATGCTCGCCATCGCCTCATTTTTGCACTAGTCAAAATCAGCCCTGAGACATAACGGTGATTTTTGTGTCTATGCTCGCCGTCGCCTCATTTTTGCAGTAGTCAAAATCAGCCCTGAGACTTAACGGTGATTTTTGCGTCTATGCTCGCCGTCGCCTCATTTTGGCACTAGTGAAATCAGCCCTTTTACCAAATGGGGATTTTGGGTCTATGCTCGCCGTCGACTCATTTTGGCACTAGTCAAAATCAGCCCTGAGACCTAACGGAGATTTTGCATCTTTGCTCGCCGTCGCCTCATTTTTGCACTAGTCAAAATCAGCCCTGAGACCTAACGGAGATTTTTGCGTCTATGCTCGCCGTCGCCTCATTTTGGCACTAGTCAAAATCAGCCCTGAGACCTAACGGAGATTTTGCATCTTTGCTCGCCGTCGCCTCATTTTTGCACTAGTCAAAATCAGCCCTGAGACCTAACGGAGATTTTGCATCTTTGCTCGCCGTCGCCTCATTTTTGCACTAGTCAAAATCAGCCCTGAGACCTAACGGGGATTTTTGCGTCTATGCTCGCCGTCGCCTCATTTTTGCACTAGTCAAAATCAGCCCTGAGGCCTAGAGGGGAGTTTTGCGTCTATGCTTGCCGTCGCCTCATTTTTGCCCAAACATTCGGTCATGTAATATAGAAATTGTTTGCAAAAGGTTTCGGCGCGTTTATGATGTCGCCTCTCTCATATTTTGATCTTCTAATGCGTCGTGTCTGTTTTTGTCATCAGGTGTTTGTCCAGTATTGTGTTCCGGTCACGGGCGCTATGTCCACGGAAGTTGTCGCTGCGACGTCGGCTGGAAGGGCCCCGAATGCAACATCCCCGTGGCCGAGTGTGAAGTGGCTGACTGCAACGGAAATGGGCTGTGTGTCGAAGGAACTTGCCTTTGCAACACCGGCTTCAAAGGAGATCACTGCGAAGAGGGTAAGACCACTTTCATCTTTGACACATTTCATATTTCGCCCCTGAAGGTTCGCGGACAATGTAATGACATTCCTTGACGTCAAAAGAATGGTACACTTTGAAAATTATTAAAGCGAATTAGCTTATTAATATATTGAAATCAAAAGATATATATTTTTTTTAGATAAGTTACCAACTCCTTATACTGGTCACTCGCGAACGTACATGTTTCAATTCAAAGAACATAATATATACTTATTTCGTAGAAGATATATTGTGAACTAGAGTTTTTAATTTTCCAGAAAAATAAAATGCGGAAAAATTTCCAGAAAATTTTCGCAAATCGGAAAAATAAAAAAATTGAAACATAAATTACTTTTTAAGGGTTTTTAATGTTTAATGACGTACAACACTATTGTAAACCGATGCTAATATCCGATTATGATATCTCTACACTTCAATTTTTGTAAAAGATATCATACTTCAATACATTTCAATTTTACATTATCCATTAAAATCGATCGGTCAGCCACTGAAGTAAAAATTACACTGATTAACAAAGATTTCCTTCTGTTGCTGTCAATTTACAGTTATTTTATTTTAGGATTTTTTATTGATTACCAAAGATTTTTGATTCTTAATGATTGTATTATTTCAAAAAAAGACAAAAATCATTTAGTTTTTTAAGATTTAGTTTATTAAAGATTTCCCAATTTTTACAATTTCTTTTTGATTATTTTTGGTTATCAAAGATTATTTTTAATTATTTTAAAATTTCACCGATTTCTTAAGATTTAAAAATCTTTTTGGAAATCTTATTAGTTGGTTTGATTTTTAAGAATGTGAGTAATTCATAGTTTTCGACCCCTATATTAAAATCTATTAAATATGTAAAGACGTTACATAATCAGAATGAATCAAACATGTTAAGACATTTCCTTGGAAACTTCCTTTATTAAAGGAACAGTTGAATATTAAATTGCGTGTTATTCAACTGCATTCTAAATTCGGTGTTCTCAGAATCTCAGGAATAATTGATTAATTGTCTCGACCACATAAAGGTTCGTCGCACTCAATTGTATGATGCGATTCGCCTATTATTATCGATGTGAAAAGCGTTTTTTTTTCTTCTAATTTATAACTTCCTTTGAGGTTTCGAGGTGATATTTCCGAACTTTCGCTTCTAAAAATATAAATATCTAAGACAGAAACGTGTTTCTACGTTTCAATAAGATCTTCGGAATGGTTCAAATGTCCCTTGACACTCGTCTAGACATACCGACTTAAATTAATTGGCTTTAATCAGTAGACTCAAATATATCCGCAGTGGTTTTCCATCTTTATTAGGCTTAATGTATGCGTGGGTTCAATTAGCAGCTAATTGAAAACGAAGTTTTTCCCCAAAGAAAATAAAATTAGCCTAAGGAACTGTTAGGTCTTTGTTTTTCTTTTTAAAAGTTCTTTGTTCTTTTTAAGAAATTTTGTATAATATTTAATATTCATTATTTCATTATTTTATTATTATATTATTATATTATATTATTATATTATTACATTATTACATTATTTACATTATTACATTATTTATTACATTATTTACATTATTACATTATTTATTACATTATTTATTACATTATTACATTATTTATTACATTATTTATTACATTATTACATTATTTATTACATTATTACATTATTTATTACATTATTACATTATTTATTACATTATTTACTACATTATTTACTACATTATTTATTACATTATTACATTATTTTATTTTTTTATTATTTTATTTTATTATTTTTTATTTCATTATATTATTATATTATTTATTATATTATTATATTAATAATTAAATTATTATATTATTACATTATTTACATTATTACATTATTTATTACATTATTACATTATTTATTGCATTATTACATTATTTATTACATTATTACATTATTTATTACATTATTTATTACATTATTACATTATTTATCACATTATTTACATTATTACATTATTTATTACATTATTACATTATTTATTGCATTATTACATTATTTATTACATTATTACATTATTTATTACATTATTTATTACATTATTACATTATTTATCACATTATTTATCACATTATTTATTACATTATTACATTATTACATTATTTACATTATTACATTATTTATTACATTATTTACATTATTACATTATTTATTACATTATTACATTATTTATTACATTATTACATTATTTATTACATTATTACATTATTTATTACATTATTTACATTATTACATTATTTATTACATTATTTACATTATTACATTATTTATTATATTATTTATTACATTATTACATTATTTATTATATTATTTATTACATTATTACATTATTTATTACATTATTACATTATTTATTACATTATTACATTATGTATTACATTATTTATAACATTATTGCATTATTTATTACATTACTACATTATTTATTACATTATTCCATTATTTATTACATTATTACATTATTTATTACATTATTTACATTATGTATTACATTATTGCATTATTTATTACATTATAACATTATTTATTACATTATTCCATTATTTATTACATTATTACATTATTTATTACATTATTTACATTATTATATTATTTATTATATTATTTATTACATTATTACATTATTTATTACATTATTACATTATGTATTACATTATTCCATTATTTATTACATTATTGCATTATTTATTACATTATTACATTATTTATTATATTATTACATTATTGTATTATATTATGTTAGGTTACGCCTTAAACAATTTGTAATCCATTTTAAATAAATAGTTTTGTCAACTATCTTAATTGAGCGTTAATATAACCACTAATCATAGTCTTTAAGTGATTTCGTACTTTATACCACTAGCTCAAGAAAAATATAATTCACTTTTTACAAGTGAACATAATCATATTAGAAGGATTTAAATATAGAAAGTAAACGTAGAAATTCGGTCAGCATGGAAGGTTTCACGCATGGGCCCATCGCGAAGGTTGGGCGGGGGCAGAAGGGGATCGCGCGGAGGGGTTTCTTCCGTTGACCCGTCTTCGTTTCCGTATTGATTAGCGGTGGCCAGAAGTCATTTCTTATCATTTTTGTGCGTGGAAGCGGTTCATTTTCGTAATAAGAATAAAAAAGAGTGACCCCTGGCTGTCAAAAGTGGCAAACATTTCGGACTCGATATAAATCGTTTTCAGCCCGATTCCATCTCGGCCGGCAATCGCTCCCTGCTTCTAAAAACTATTTATTTCTTGGACTTTGAAAGGCTAGAGCTCCTTTTGTTTTCCTTCCATTTTACTTTGTGTATTTTTTCTGTTTTTGGCTCGTTCGTTTCGAGTCTTTTATTTTAGCGCAGATCCAAATAAATGGAATGACAAAATTTTCCTTTTTTCTCGTTCTTTTGTACTTGTATATTTTTTATATAAACTGTTCTACGGCATTCTTTATTTTTTTATTTTTTCAAAAATGAAAGAAATAGTTGTACGAGTCGCAGATGGGGCATTAGCCCCCCCCCCTTTATTTTGGCCCGCAACCCCTTCTTTTTACACTATTACTACTTCAAAGTCCGTGTTTTGGGGCCAATTTATTTTCGTGGGTTTTTCCGAGATGGGGTTTGCATTTTTTCACCCTTTCTAATTTTTGTACTTTTGTTTTTTGGAATTTCAGTATTTTTTGTAACTAAACTTAAAGGGCTCCAGTGGCGTTTTAATTTAAGACAATTTAAGGTTTTATTATTTAGCACTATTTAACCTAATTTTAAAAATAATTATATTATAACAATTCATGATTTATAAGACAATTCTGGAATCAATATTAGTATTATTTATTCCAGAAACCTAAGGCACAGGATAATATCATTTCATTTAAATTTGATTTTTTTTATTCTAATGTTAATGGTATTTTCTTAAAATAAATTGTTCGTAATTATTTTAATTTGATTATATATGAAACTTTATCCAAACCAGAAACGAACAGTAAAATAAATTGTTCGTAATTATTTTATTTTGATTATATATGAAACTTTATCCAAACCAGAAACGAATAGTAAAATAAATTGTTTGTAATTATTTTATTTTGATTATATTTTAAACTTTATCCAAACCAAAAACGAATAGTAAAATAAATTGTTTGTAATTATTTTATTATGATTATATATTAAACTTTATTCAAACCAGAAACGAATAGTAAAATAAATTGTTTGTAATTATTTTATTATGATTATATATTAAACTTTATTCAAACCAGAAACGAATAGTAAAATAAATTGTTCGTAATTATTTTATTTTGGTTATATATGAAACTTTATCCAAACCAGAAACGAATAGTAAAATAAATTTTGACAAAGAACGCTTCCACATTTCGTGAATGTGGTCTATTTTAATTGTATCTCTTATTTAAATCGCTTTATGAGATAAAAGTTTATATTATTGTAATATTTAAAAAACTAATGTAAACGAATATTTAGAAATGATACATCATTAAAATGTTTTGAAGACACGAAGAAAACAACATTTCCAAATGAAAAATCGATTTCATTTTTTAAAATTAAGGGTTTGCTTCAGGGTTGTTGATTTTTTGATTTGTTTAAAAAAATCAAAAACATCGATTTTTTTGATTTTAATCAGATTTTTTTGATTTTAATCGATTTTTTTATTTTTTATTAATTTTTAGGTTTTTGTCACTTATTAAAAGCAATATATAAGCTTATTGATATAATTATTATTTTTGTATAAATAATATTCAATAGTAGACAGTTTTATCATGTCAAAAAATATTTATTCCAAGAAATAAGTATATTTGTATCACAGGAGTAACCTTGAAGTAAAACTAAACAGTGTGAGAAATAAGGCACTATCACAGGCCAATCGCCAGTTTAAAAATTAAATGCCTGGGGTGTTAGTGGCCCTGGTGACCACTTAATTAATTCAAAGTTTTTCCCTTCAAGATTTATAGTTCTTTATTTAACACTCCAAAATTTTGAAATACCCATAATAACTAACCTATTAAGCCTATACCCTAACACATATTGTCAAGAGTAGATAATTTGACCATAAATTATGAAAGCCTGATTTTGAAGGTTAAAAATGGTAAATGGCCAGTGGCCAGTTTTTTAATTAAACTACCTAGGCTCTACTGGCCACAGGTCCAGTTTTTTAATTAAACTACCTAGGCTCTACTGGCCACAGGTCCAGTTTAAAACAATTCCTTATTTCTCAGCCTCCGAGAGTCCATTATTTTCAAAACACCAAAAATGAGGTGGGGAAGGGATCGTGGTAGTGATAGGTTATAGTGTAATATAATGACAAAACAGGTCTAAAATATAATAATTCAATAGTAAATCTCTCATTTATGGAAAGTTAATACCTTTTAAACAATCTTTTATAGGAACAGATTTAAATCAACGATTTTTAAAAAAAAATCATTTGATTAAAATCGCGATTTAAATCGCTGATTTTAATCAACTTGATTTTAATCAAACAACCCTGGTTTGCTTTTTCTGAGAGTAATTTTAAAAATATTGTTTTTCTATTGTCTAAACATTCTCAATAGTTACTAAGCTTTCTGTCGAAGTGGTGATTCTCAATTTTAAATTTTTAAGACGCTAAAAGCAAACAAATTTTAATTGTATGAATATTTTACGAGCATTTCTTACGCAAAACAGTTTCGTATTAGCGTACGAAATAAAGTATGATCCTTCAATTTGCGAAATTAGAAAAAGACCACATATTTTTATCATTTCAAATTAACTATTGAGATATACATTGGAAACTGAAAACTGAAAAATACAAATCAATTTAACTTAATTTATTAAATGCTATAATGGTTTTTTATAGCTGATTGTTTGGAGCCAGACTGTTCGGGCCACGGGGTTTGTGTAAAAGGTCAATGTTGGTGCAAGATCGGCTGGAGAGGAAGTAATTGCAGCCAGGCTGACGATCGTTTGAGTCGTTGTTTCCCAGACTGCGCCGGACACGGAGTTTATGATCTCGAAACTGAAAAGTGCGTTTGCTTCCGCCACTGGACCGGAAACGACTGTTCGAAAGGTTAGTTGCTGATCAGTGAATCGTTATTTTGGAAATATTAAATCTCTCGTATCGCCATGAAGCCAAATGTAATCTGGACTGCGGTCTTCACGGTCAGTGCGAGGAAGGCCGTTGTCATTGCGATACTGGTTGGACCGGAACTCGGTGCGATTCTAGAACCTGCGATGCTCGATGCTTGGAACACGGCCAGTGTAACAACGGAACTTGCATATGTATACAAGGCTGGATGGGCCGTCATTGTACTCTCGGTAAGATATGTTTGTTTTGGGACAATTTTGTCACCTCACTGTCATTGCAATTTAACGAAGCGAAAGCCGTCAGTCCTTTAGACAGAAACGTTAATTGCTAGAGAAAAGCGTCTTTTTGATGAAGCGTAATTTAGAATGTCTCGCCGTTTGTTGATTGTGTGTCTTATGAAGTGTTTAAGTTGGCGAAGTCGTTAATTTCTCTTTCACGTCGTCCTCTCTCACTAGATGGCTGTCCAAACGGCTGTAGTAATCACGGTCGCTGTCAACGTGACGGTGAAATCTGGGTGTGCAGTTGCGATTCCGGTTGGGGTGGCAAAGAGTGCAGTGTTCCACAGGAAACTAATTGCGGAGACGAAATCGACAACGATGCGGGTAAATACACTTTGATATTCAACAACTTTACATTCTGGTCAAACCTTACTTTCAAAACTTGGACTGCAATGCTATCAACAATGGGTTTATTTATACTTTGGGGAGAGTAACGATTTTAACCTTGCTCCCAATAATAATAATACCCAAGGCACCACCTTTGGCCCAAGTCATCCAGCGACTT
Source organism: Leiobunum rupestre (assembly GCF_980474605.1). Lineage (NCBI taxonomy): Eukaryota > Metazoa > Arthropoda > Arachnida > Opiliones > Sclerosomatidae > Leiobunum > Leiobunum rupestre. Next base: position 14,846,214 of record NC_143388.1, read on the forward strand.
TTATTTCCTTTAATTCAGGTGGCCGGGTTACAATACGTAGGAGGGTGGTGGAAAGCCCTTCATGCCACGCGAGCCAACAGCTCTTAACACTAACTATTACCGTTAGTCTACAAGTCCAATCCTCCTAACGCCTAAACAAAATCAAATCAGATCTTTATCTCATAGATTTCCTAAAGGCTGGTTCACACATTCAGTGTTTTCTTGTATTTCTCTATTTTCTAGTTTTACCGTATTTTCAGGTTGTTCTGGCTCACGGAAAAACGTCTGTACACACGAACAAAATTTGCCGGATTTTACCGCCGCGAGCGCTGCCTGTGTACGAGAAAACGGAATACATTTTTTGAGACGCGTTGGGCTCGAAAATCAGCGAGCGTTAGCCCGTCACGTGGTAGACGCAAAAATTCGTAAACCTACTTTTAAAGACTTTCCAATGTGCTTCTTATATCACGTGACAGCGTAACGCTTAAAGTGCTTAAAAAGAACCTGGAAAATTCAAACTTTTTCTCCGTTTTCTCGTTTACCGGCAGCGCTGGCGGCGGTAAAACCCGGCAAATTTTGTCCGTGTGTACAGTCGTTTTCCCGTGCGCCAGAACCACAGAAAAAGGTGGTAAAACGAGAAAATAGAGAAAATCAGGAAAACACTGCCCGTGTGAACCAGCCCTAAAACTTTTTTCCGACTCGATTGAAGTGTTTGTGATATTTAAATCATTTCTAGTCGAATATTTTGGGGATAATACGTTGTAGAAAGAATACGTGTGTAGTTATCATGATTATGGGACTTCAGGCAAATCTTTTAATCACATCATAATGTACTTTGTAGCGAAAGTTCGTCTGATTTCGATTTTTTTGTAACGTTTTCACATACGCTAGGTTTACGTTATGTCATTAAAAAGGGAATGACAGTACTCTAATGAGTAGTAGCAGGTACTAATGCTCTACTCCCAAATTATTGGTTGTAGGTTGCGCTATATACTTAATGAATTCAGTGTTTGATAATAGAATAATCGGATTAGTTTTAATGTGACTAAATCAAATAAATACTGAATAGTTTACAACGGTTCAATTATGCCACCGTCGGCTATGATACATGCTTGAGCTCGTTTAACGACGGAGTTCATAGTGTTGTTCAACATTTCAATTGAAATGTCACGGAAGGCATTAATTATTCTTTCACGCAAAACTTCAATTTCTCGGCTTCTGATTGGTCAAATTTGGTCAAATAAAAGTTATTTAAACGAAGAATATGGCGAGCAACAACTTTCTAATTGGAACCAAATCCGTAAACCCAACGGTAATTCTATAATGCTGGCACTTATTTTAAATCTTAAAGATTACTCTCCTAGACAAACGAACTTATAATCTTAAAATTAATTAAATATATTAAAAAGTGTCAAATTTTGGGGGTCCGTCCGGGATTTGAACCCAGGAGCTCTCGCACAGCAGAACGATTGGTGATGTTTGGGCAATACCAGAGCGGGGCCAAAGGAATATTTTCCATGGGGGGCGTTCATACATGATAAAAGTATAGAAATTGCCATGGGGAACGTTCGTACATGTTAAAAGATAGAATTTACCAAAAATTGTTACACGTTTTTGATGGACCTTGAAGACATGGTTCAAGGTCATTCAATTTTACACTATTTAATGTTAACCTGCACAAGGATTGTTCCATAGAAATTTGAAATTTCCAAAAAAGTTTTTTTAGTTATTTATCATTTTTCCGTTTTTAAGTTATTTATCATTTTCCGTTTTTAAGTTATTTATCATTTTTCCGTTTTTTAGTTATCATTTTTCCGTTTTTTAGTTATTTATAATTTTTCCGTTTTTAGTTATCATTTTCCGTTTTTTAGTGGACACCCTCTATATATTACTCTAACTTGTAAGTACTGTATATGGTTATTGAACTTCGGTTGAGACGTGGCATTTAGCTAGTACACTTAAGCGATACTTAACTACTGCTTAAAAAAACGATAGATGTCGTCCATCAACTGGTACTATAATCGAAGTAAACAATTCCTTTGTACGGAGAGGCAGCCTTAAATTGGTCTGGTTTGGCCATCCGTCCAAATTGACCCGGACGAAACCATTTATTTCAATACGAGTCCCGAATCTTGGACGACAGGCCAGTGATAGCCTTTCACTTACGGGCCAGCTTAGCTTACGACCGGAGCGTATAAACCTATAGCTGAGTAGGTCAGCCGCTTAAAAAACAAAGCGAGATAAAACGGAGGGGGGGGGGCTTGAATAGGAGCGACGGTCAGCCAGAATAATGACCTGCCATTATTGCTTTGTCCCTTTTCTGTCTCAGGGACCGCGGAGACTGCTGTACCTCGAAAAACCCTACTTTACCCTGAACTAGACGGCTCCAACTATGTCCGCCCACTTTAGACCCGGGTCTTCGTACGCTTCCTTCGGTGGCCTACAAAGGCCAGAGAGGTGCCTACCACTGTCCGTCTAGTCCAGTCCATCCAAGAGGTTTTTGTATATAGATTTTCAGTTGAAGTTTCTTTTATTCGGTCGCTGAGCGGCCGAACACTTTTATTTTATCTTCTTCTGGGATGTCAGAGAAATATAGAGCCTCAGTCAGCCCAATGACGAGCGTAGATCATTTCCTCCCGGAATAAAAAGTCCGCCGTTTCATAAAGCCCTGATCGCGTTAGAATAGCTCTTTCTTTCGCGTTCTTGATATTGTTTATGGGTTTTTTATTTTAATGACTCTTAAATTAATTCTTTCCAACAAATGATTAACAGTTTCGCGGCTGTTTCGGTTAGACCTAGTTCTTTTTAAATCTCTAGTTGGTTTTTTTTCGCCCGTTCTCGGACTAAAAGTGTACTCTTTTTACTCCAAAACGTTTTATTTGCCTGTTCCGGGGATGAGAATTACTCCTTCTGAAAAGGAGGTGTAAAGGAGTAAATCGGATTTGGTCGTCTGCTAGCCAGAAATTATCTGCTAAAAAGGCCACAGGCAGCCATTTTGGAAAAACGTTTTTACTCGCGACTCAAACTATTCGCCAGCACAGAATCGGAGTAAAATGACGTCATAGAATTACTCTTCTTACTCTACTCTGAAATCCCGGAAAAAGTGAAAAGAAACCACCTAATATTATGGCGTTGAGTTTGTTTGAAGGTTTTCCTTATTTGCCATAGAACCTTGTGTAGGTTTTAAAGCAATTTTTGTGTAGAAACGCTATTGGTTATCTGTGAGTTATTAAACCACAACTCTTTTATCTGAATTAAACTCCCCAGTATCGCTGTGGCAAGGACTTATTTAGCTTATGTAGCTTACCTGGATCTGTAGGTGCTAAAGACGGAGTACCAAAATACAAGAATTGATTCTAAATACGAATTTCAAATCCAATTCAATATCAGGCTGACACAAGGAAGATTTAGTAAAAATATTACTAAAATAGGCCAAGAAAACTGAACGAAGATAATCATGGCATTTATTCAGAATTGATCAATCTCGTACAAAGACAATGCGAACGTGGTCTTATGATGACTCGACCAAGTGGGTGGGTGAATTTGGTGGCAGGTATATCGCTCTATAGGGCGATTTGGTGGACGCTCCTTGTATAAACAGGGAGTTTCGGGGCATCCATAACTAGCCCTCAGATCAGCCCTCCTTAACCCTCCTCTCTCTCACTCTCTCTTTCACGTTGGTCCCCCCGAAATCTCTGGGGAGGGCTATCTCCTTTGGCCGACGGAGCGATTCGCGACCATCTGTCTTAAGGGACACAAATCTACTCCCTCCTTCCAGTAGAAAAACACCGCTTTCTTCCCGACGTTCGTAAGAATAGTCGAGCCATACACTCCGCCCAGATACTCCTACATCACACAGAGCCGCGGGGAAAAAATTGAGAGAAAAGGCTAAGAAAAATAAAAAACAGCCTTCCCCCAATATCAGCGGAGTCGTAAGTACTCTTTTGTTTTATAGACTCTGTCATAGCGGAAGACAGACAATAGGTTATCTGCCAATGTCCCTTCCGATTTATTTCAAAGCTCCTCTTCAAATTCTCATTTTAAAGATTATAATTTTAATTTATTTAATTGAACTTCAACGTAGTCTTCAGCCGTGGTCCAGCCTCGGTACTTCTCCTAGTACACCAGAGTTCTGCGGGTGGAACACTTCTACAGGCGCTGGTAGGTCAAAAATAGACCAATGGGAGAATTGGAAGCCTCAGCCGTGGTCCAGCCTCGGTACTTTTCCTAGTCTAAAACTAGACCAATGGGATAATTAGAAGCGCATCTTACAAATGCTTTTTCGGGCGATTGGATAAAGATGCGCTTATAATTATCCCATTGGTCTATTTGTGGAATACCAGCTCCTGTAGAAGTGCTCGACCCGTAGGACTCTGGTGTACTAGGAGAAGTAGCGAGGTTTCCACCCTGTATACTTGAGAAATTATTTTTTGTTGGGGAAAACAGACCTATTTTTTTGGCTAACTAGCCCCTGTAAAAGTGTTCCACACGCAATGCATTTTTATTTGCTAAATTCCTTTATAAACAAAAGTTAGCTAGCTCACAGAAGGCAATTGCAATGAATATTAAACGCATATATATTATCAAGAATCGTTGCCTACGTTACTTTAAAGTCCCATACACGTCACCTAACAAGGGGGATACATTTAATCAACGCCACGACCTGTTTCATTGCTTCTGATTCGCGAGAGATGGCGCTCGGATCTGGAACTAACAAGGAATATTTTTAATGTTAGGATTAACATTTTCCTTTGAAAGATAACAACAATTTATATTAAAACCATTCTAATTAATGAAATATTTTTCCTCACTTTTATTTTTCTTAAATTCTGGAAATTAAACTTCTTTAAAGAAGCTGAAAAAAAGTTTATTGCACCGCACTTTGCAACGTCATATTTTTTAGGGGATATTGAGTCTGAAAAGTAGAAATTTTGACGTTGCCAAGGCAACGGAGTACAGATACGATTGAACCTAGTAGCCCTAAATTTCGAGCTAAAATCGAACCACGAGACGATTTGGGATCTGCCTGCATATTATCTATTAACCTTATTACATTCTTCGAAATACATATTTATATTTTAAAATATAATAAATATATAATCAGCTTTATTATATTTTATAATATAATACATATATAATCAGCTTTATTATATTTTAAAATATAATAAAAATATAATCAGCTATATTATATTTTAAATTATAATAAATATATAATCAGCTATATTATATTTTAAATTATAATAAATATATAATCAGCTTTATTATATTTCAAATAATAATAAATATTTAACCAGCTTTATTATATTTTAAATAATAATAAAGATTTAATCAGCTTGATATGGATTATATTTCAAATAATAATAAATATTTAACCAGCTTTATTATATTTTAAATAATAATAAAGATTTAATCAGCTTGATATGGATTATTTGCAAATACGTTGAATACAGTACCAGTGTTTAAGAGTAATTTTGTACCTTTAGTGGTCTGGTATTGAAAGCTAGTTTAGGTAGCTTCGGGTATCCACGAGGAATATATTGAATCCAGGGAAAAGTTAATATAAATGGATTTGCCTGTTATTATAATTCGCTTTCCGAAATCCAAATAACTTAAAAGCAGAAATATTTTGTAGTTTGATATAAATATACTGTCTATAAATTCCAGCAAGTTATCTAATGTTTATTAGGGCCTTTAACTAAAGTGATATGGTTATTAATTCTCCTTGTAAAATTGAATTTCGCTAAGTTAACACTTTAATTTAAAATTACGAGTTCTTCGAAGGCGGTTCACGCGCGACATTAATAACAAACTAACCGGATGCGCGCTTAATCTCGAAACATTATAACTTCTGGGACATTTATAGGCGCCTTAATGCTAATGAAGAATTAACGCTGAAAGTTATTAATCTTGTAAATTAGATTAATAAGGAATAAAGTTTCCCGATTTTCCAAAATTAGATTTAATCGTCTCGAAATGGATTCTCATTAGTCGTCGTGTTGACGAAGCTGTTTCCGACCCCCCTCTCATTTCATCCCCTTCCTCCGCTCGTTTTAAGTCCACCGCCCCCCCCCCTTCATATCTTGGCCCGAATTCGCCCCCTCTCGATTAGTACGAAATTATTCCGGCAGGCGTCCGCTCTTTGGTAATAGAAGTCTCGGGGATTAGGCGGGACAATGGATCGCCATTGGACGTCAAAATGACGTATTGATGGCCTAATTCACCGTGATCTTCAATTAAGACTTAATGATCTCCCATTTTAATCCCTAATTATCTGCCCAAATCCTGCCTCCTACATCCCCGGTTTCCTCGTTTGCGATCAAACGGACCCCAGTTCCGCTTCATTTGGCGAAACGTATTTCCAAAAATAACACTGGCTCGTTTTTTTAAAGTTCAAGCTTATGTTACTCGGTCGTTAGGTTGAAGGGAAGAACCTGTAAAGTATGCAGATTTATAACAATATTAGCTGATACAGGGGCGTGCCTATCATTATCCACGATGTTTAATGAAGTGTCGTTTTGGTCTTTCGTATTTGGGTTAGTGGGACACATGTTTTTCTTACGTTGCCTTTAAGATTTAATTAAATTTAACTAAACACATTGCATTTTTTTCTGGTTTGGTTTTTCCTAGAAAATAATGCCTAGTTTAATTGTGTTTTTACTTTTGGGATCAAAAGTTATAGCCCTACCAACAATGGAAGGCTGGTTTAAATTAAATTTTAATTGTATTAAAATAAAACAATACGAATAACTAAATACATTGCATTTTTTTCTGGTTTGGTTTTTCCAAGAAAATAATGCCTAGTTTATTTTTATTTTTATTTACTTTAGGGAACAAAAGCCATAGTCTTACCAAGAATGGCAGGCTGGTTAGTTCTTTAAAATTGAAATTACCTATTACTAGCTTTCGTCGGAGAGTTTGAGTGGTTTTTATTAAGTCATATGGCTTGGAACTTACGATCTCCAACTCCCGAGTTTAAAGCTGATAGCTTACCGCCACTGTGTCCTTGTTTTCGATATTTTGGCTAAGATTAGACTGCAAAAATTATGTGGAAAATGTCAAGAGCTAATATTATTATTTTATAAATACACCAATATTTTTTCCGTGTTTTCATATATAAATGATGTATTTTAGTTTAATCTTTAACTATATAATACTTCAATCAAAATACAGATGGTATATCACGACTAACTAAACCTCTCTCGAAATTCTTTTTCACGTTTTGCACAGTCGTTAGTGATAACAATGTATAATTTTCTGAAGGTAGCCAAAATATTTCAACCATGTTGAATTTTGAAAAATCAGTAATAATATGACTTAATCAACCAAAATCGTAATAAAAATTTCGGTTGCCATGGCAAATCGAATGGGTAGTACAAAGTCTCCTTTTGGGAAATTTCATATCTTATAAAGGTCTACATTACGCCCGACTTTGAACAAAATCGGCAATAAACACCTCGGGTACTCCTTGTTAGCGCCTAGGGCCCCAACTTCGGTAAATGCGGCACTGTGGGTTTGTTAATGAAACTAAGTATTATTAACAAACGGAAGTGGATAAAAAAATCCTTCGGAGTGTCATGTCAACGATTCCCAAACAAACTCTGAGACAGCTCATGTTTTTTCATTAAAAAAAGGACAAAGAAAAGCGAGGTTGGATATACGCGTATACGTTGTCCCCTCACTTCGGATGGCATGATGGGTTAGAGATAAAGCATTAAGAAGGGAAGGTTGGACAAAAGAGGAGGAGGTTGGAAGATGGTTTGCGGGGGATGGTGGCATTTTTATCGGATCTTTCCTCCTTTTTCGAGTTTGTTGGCGCCCTCAGCGCCGAAAGAGACGCGTAATTGACCTTTCGGTCGGCTTGACCCTTCTCCGTTCCTTCGCAGACGGGCTGACGGACTGCGCCGACAGCGAGTGTTGTTCGAACGACAAATGCCGGGACAGTTTGATGTGCTTGTCGTCTCCTGACCCCCTGGACATCCTCCTGCGCAAGCAGCCCCCGGCAGTCACGGCGTCTTTCTACCAGAAGATGAGATTTCTGATAGAGGAGGAAAGCGTTCAGAGCTACGCCCATCGAGACGAATACACTGAGAGGTAGGTCCTCTTCCACCCTGGCTACATCTTTTCTTCTACACATTTTTCTTTTCTATGCTCTCCAATTTTCTTTCTCTACTTCGAAACCTATTTTGAATTACTCCCCATTTCCTCACCCCTCGCAACTACCGGCATTATATCTACTTTTTTATCTTTGTTTTCAATTTAATTTCTTTGGTTTATAAACGTCGCTTATATTTTCTTTTCCACTAGATTTTATTTCGGTTTCTGCTATTTTCGGTCGTAAATTCTTATTGCAGTGATTGTTTTTTTTGAAAGGATATTTTTTAAGAATTAATGATAATTGTCCTTTTTGGCTTAATATCAATATCTACTATCACTCTATAGCTTAAACTTCATTTAATGGTAATGAAGTTAAGATAGTCACGCGAAGTTTAAATAGGTTGCATTATCTATTAATTAAGGTAATATAATTAATATTTTCATTAGGAATTGGAGTATCACTCAAATAGCACCAAATGTTTTGTTTCGTTACCTTTAATTTAAACTCAAAACTTTTTCAAATGGTTTTCTAAAAGTATTGTACTGACACTTTCCGGTCGGCTTGCTGTTGTCGGACAGGACAAAATTATCTTATATTTATTAGTTTTTAACTTACCGTTCGGAATTCAACGGTGAAAATTAATTGTATCCGTGGGCGTGGTTCTTTTAAACGTAACGTCAATTAATTTCGCGACAATGTGCCAAAAACAGTCACTGCAGTTTTAGATTAGTCGATATATTAGCGGCTCATTTTTGGGTTTTGTCTATTCTATGTTCTTTTGTGTATTTCCGTTTCCATTCCGTAAAACTGTAGCGTAAAGCATGTGTTTTTAATTATACTTGGAAAATTTATAGTGCTGGTGCTGCTTAAAATTTAATTAATTACATTTAGATAACTATCCCGTATATATATATCTCAATTGGTTAATGTTCATTCGTGCTTATTTACAAATGAATTCGGTTTCTTTAAGTGATAAATGTTGATGAGAAGACATACTTCGTTGTGCAGGCTTCTTTTCCGCGTTTCGTTCTCTATATTATATTATTATTATTTTGATTTCGTCTCTCGTTCGTCTATTTCTGCGTCGGATTGTTTTTCAGTAGCTTTTAAATTAAGTTGTATATATTGTGTTCGTTTTTGCTTTTTAAGCCACAGTCCTGGATCGCTTCGCACACGCTTCCGATTGGTTGATTTTCAGCCAATCGTAATATATTAATAAAATTAATTCTCGTTTTATACAATTTCGTATTAAAAGTTACGAAGTTGGAGTAAGTGACTGGCCTGCTGGCCGGGTTTTTTTTAGATAATTTCTCGGATACTAACGACATCTATCGAGACAATCCAGGACTGAGTCTGGACTAAAATCTCTTAGATTTCTTCGTTGTATTTCTTTGGTTGAAAGGGGGAATTCCATGACTGTTTTTTCAAATTATTTCCGTAGTTAATTTGTTAAAAATCGTTCTTAGTGAAATTTTTAATAATTTTAAGAAACGTCATGGTAAATACTGTTTATTGTAGAATTTTTAAGGTTTCAAAGTATACCATCATACGATTATAGAGTAAAAAATACGCATCGAAAGGTATCATATCAATGTAACGTAAAAGAAAATACGAGGTCTCTCGTCCTATGATACAAGTTTTCTAACTAAATTCCGTACAAAACCACTCGACAAAACAAAATATGACGTATATATATATATTTTCATTCCCCTTTTTTCCACATTTTATCAATTATTTTTCTTTATTCTCCATGTATGTCTTCTCCGTTTCTGTGTCAGTGTTTTTTGGAAGTCTTCACACGGAGTATGTCCTCTTTTTTGCTCGCCTGCCGCCAGGGTGCGACTCGCGACACCCTGCGGCGGCAGAGCGCAGTATTTTGTGATAGGGTTCTCCGGGAAACGTATGTCGCGAACCTGGCGAGTGGAGAAGAACGACTTCTATTCACTGCTACTATGGCAACGTTTAACTTTACTCCTACCGCGAAAATAAATGTTGAACGACGCAAAAATAAGCGCGCGAATCTGGTTTTATTTATCCGGCCGTCTGCGAAACAAAACGTTCTAGGCCTCTGTATGTTGATCGAGTAGTCTTTCTTCTTTGCTGCTATCCGATGTACTATTTCCCAAGTGTAGGAGAACCCGGCATATTATTTACTTAACCAGTGTCTTTTCTGTTTGTGTTGTTTTGCGTTACCGTCTTCATGTCCTCTGTCGAAAACATCCATCCTCAACCCTTCCATCAATTTTTAATTTTGTTTGTCACTTATTTTATTTCCTTTTTTTATTATGAAAATATTTATTTTCCATTTTTTTTACGTTATCACGTTTTTATAATCCTTGTACAAATATATCCTTTGTATTTACCTCTGTATTTTCCTATTGTTCTTGTCCATATTTGTTTGTGACAATATTTTCGGCTTATTTGTGTAAATATATTATATTCAAGAGAATGTTCTTTGGTGAAAATGTGAGAGCAATTGCTATTTGTTTCAAGTATGTCTGGATATCCCTGCCGTAAATCTTTAAATTCGAACAAATTCGACCGCTCTCGACCCCCAAATGTCTTAACTAAATAGGCCGAAATGTTCTCCATCAATAACCTAAATAATGGTTGTCCAATTTGGTTTGGGAATTTACGTCGCAACAAATAAAAGTTATTAATGATCCCGATTCGAGATGCCGAAAAGTTTTGTAACAGAGCAATTTAAAACTAAAAGTGCCCTTTCACTGTCAACAATTGTAGCTTTTTGTTAAATAATTTTAACGTGTTAATATTTAAGCTATTGCGTGGTTTATTAAAAGTAATCTTTTAGTTCGAAAAGAATGCTAATAAATTAACAACTAAATAGAGTTAAAATTGTTTATTTAAAGACAGATAAATAAAACCGTTCATCCAGTATAACCTATTTCTTCCTAACCCTATATTATTAAAAGCTGCCTTTCATCCAACCTTACCATATGTTTGTGATAAAGTAGGATATATCGCTAGTTAAATATTGAATAATACCTCAATTAATATATATGCAGAGGCCTCGAACATCTCGTGGTATGCTAGAAGTGTTATCGACTCTCATTTCCCCCGTATAATAATGCTAAAGTACGTAAGTCAAAAAGCAAGAATATATATCCAGGTTGTGGCCGCCACTAACTTTATTTTCATGATCGGCGGGAGATAGTCTCCGCCTCTCCGAGAGATAACCCTCTATCGTACTAGAGTGTCTTCCCCCATTAACGTGAGAAAGGGGGAAAGATTACGCGAAGGAAGGCAGAGGGGCGTGTCTCTTCGTACTGCAATTACGAGGGGAACACGTTCGAGGGAAAAACCGAATATTTTCTCGTTTTAACTGACTCGGGATTCCGGTAACGCGTGTCCGCGAGTAATTGTTGGAGAACAGACAGGCTGGTAGAAATGAATGATGTGGTGGTATTTTGAAGGAGTGAGTGTGTGTGCACTAATCTGTGGGGAACATTCTCTGTGGGTCACATGATCTCAATATATAGCTGATCGTTTTTATTCGTGTCCCTGCTTCTTTGCCTATTGTCTCTCTCTCTCTTTCGGTGGCCACGCAGCCAGTTCTGGAGCGCCTTCGTAAAGAGGTGAGTATCTCGTCACCACAAAACAAAACACACAAAAACGAGCCTTCTTCCTCCTTCTCTCTTTATACTAATTATCCATTCCTCCATATCATCTATCTCTTTAATCGTATCTTGTGGACCCATTTTTTTCCTTATTTTTCATTTGCTTGCTGGCCCAGTTAGGTGTCTATCTCTATCTCTCTCTTTCTGCCGTAAATATTAGAAAGTATCTGTCCCCCCCCCCCCTCTTTAGAAGTCACTGACGTAGACTTGTGACGTCGTAGGTATCTGGGCCAAATAAAAATACCGTTTCTCTCAATTTTCCTCAATGTATATCAATGTTTATACAACCGAGAGTTGTCTTTGTTACTACAGCCCTTTGTTCTTTAATATTTAACTTTTCAATTTAAGGTGTTTGTTTTGCCAACTGTCCTTATTTTCGTTTTGCTGCTGCAAACTCTCGGTAAATTGAAATGTATTGTTTTTCTTCGTCTCACTAAGTGTCATGGCTAGTCTCAGGTTTTGGGAAAGTTTGAAGCTAGTGTTCTTTGTGTCTTGGGACTCTACTTTGTAAAATGGTGCTTAGGACTTGATTTTTATATTGTAACTTTTAGATTTAGTAAATTATCTGCAGTGATTTAATGGTAATTTCCGGTTTACACGGAACCTTTCCCTTTTTAAAAACCAATTACAGTTATTACAACTTACAATTGGTAAATTATCACGCGCTTAAATTGAGATTGATTTTATAAATAAAAAATTATATTCCCAGTAATTAGTAAAAGTAGTCACCATAGCATATAACGGCTTTTGACTTTATTCGTTGCCTACGATATTATAAATGCCCGTACAAGCCATCCGAAGATCTGGACATAATAAGGGGTGTTCATAAGTTAGGCTGAACCTTTTCCATTGAGAAAAAACTACAATATACGTTAAAATCCTTTAAATTAATGAAATGTGTTCTCATCTTTCTTTTTCTTAAGTTCTGCGAACTAAATTTCTTTAAATAATCTAAAAGAAAGTATATTACAACCCAAATTTGTTCTAATGCCACAGTTTGCACTTTGCAACGCCATATTCCTTTCCGGATCTTAACTCTTGAAAGTTGAAGTCTTGTCGTTGCTTAGGCAACGTGGCCCAGCTACTAGAGAACTTAGTGGTCGGAATTGTTGAAATAAAATGCCCGTAAACGGGTCTTTATTATACCGCAGGCAACGCTGCATTAAACGCGCGAGCTGGCGCAAGATATAAAGTGGCATCGTGTGTGACATTATTAAAAATTATTTTAACAAAGAAAATGCATCCTCATTGGTTTGCCATTTTTAACAAGGAAAATAAAGCACCCAAATAAATTGAACTATTTTCATACCAGTATAATCGTGATTCTACAAAAGGGTCGAACTTTCAGTAAAATCCCGTAAGCTTAACGAAAAATCCGCAGAAAAAATTTGCCCAAATCCCCCAATATCTTTACTTTATCTAAAATCCACAAAAATCCTGGTAAATATTTATATAGTATAAAATATTGGAAAACACAGAAAATACTCTTAAAAAATTAGAAAAAATTTAAATCTTGGATTTTGAACAAATTTAAACGTAAATTTCCTAAAAATAATTATACAGGAATTTATAATAATTATATAATTTAAAAAAAATCCATAATTCCAAAAACAAATCCAGGAAAAAATCAACTGCATTTGGCATGCACCGTACGTTTTTCAAATTTCCCATAATTTTCTGGTTCTTAAAAACTTTGGCTTAAACGGAAAAAAGGACAGTTGGCGTAAATCTTATTTGAATATTAATAAGAAATGTTGTTTTGTGAAAGTCGGAATAAATTGGGAAAAACCTACGTCAGTGACTACGTGAAAACTTTGCACCAATAGCAGCTATTCGTAGAGGGCGTGATATGCCTAAGGGTGTATCCGCCTGCCTTTTATTTATGGTGTCCACATTTTTATTTGTGAAACAAAAAACTTTGTATCTGTGTTTGGCCTGTATAAGCTCCGTGTGAACTTTGTGTTATCCTAAAAAAAATTCACTTTTTGGCAGCTTTTGATATTCCATCTAATTGTTATTAAGTCGCTCTCCTCGACGCTTTTTCGTTATATCATATATTTAACGTGAGATAATATATAGTAAAACATGCTTTTCATGTGTGGTGGTTTTATCTATACGTTAGTTTAATATATAGTTTATTTATTTTTAAGTTTCAAGTTTTATATTTTATTTCGCACAAAACGCTCTACCGTTATTTATTTTACAATCTTCCTGCTCCGATATTTTAGTTGTGAATTTTAATTTCATTCTCTGTTTGAAATAAATCAAATATAACGCTTAATAATGACGATAACTTTATATATTTAAAAATTAGTTTTAGGCTATAGAAAGTCTAGGATTAATAAGAGGTTTTAAATTCTAGATAATAGAAATAGTTAATAGAATTTTTATAAAAACTGCGTTATGGGAAATTTAAACTAATTTTTTTGCAGCCAAAATGATTGTTTCAGAAAAATGATAAAAATAATTTAATGATGAAAATTCGTATTAGGAAGTAATCGTTTTCCGAAAAGATTTTTTTATATTTGAGGAAGATAATTTAAGAATAGTTTACAATGATATTGAAGGTTCGGCTACTTCACACGTGTTTATAGTAATCTGTACTTTAGGCATCATTGGGTACTCTGCATGAATCAACGGATTTAATTGAAAATCGAGCTTTTATTGTTTTTGTCTTTACCGTTACTATCGTTAACGTTCCCACGTTTCGCGATTTGGCGTGTGTTCCTAGCTATTCCGTTTCCCTTAACGTCGCGAAATAACCGAAATCAGCCGCGAAACGTTATCTCGTTAACGTTAGGAACCGGTCAATTCCTCAGCCATTATTATTTTCAATTATCTCTGAAATGATTGGATGAAAGCGAAGGGATGCTAATCAGATATTTGGGGATAATTTTCCAGTCGCGTCTCGGTCATCCGCGGCCAGGTCATCGGAAGGGACGGCAACGGACTCATTGGTATACGAGTTAGCGTCGCCTCGGACCCGCAGTTCGGTTTCACACTGACCAGGAGTGATGGCTGGTACGTGCGACCCCTTATGACCCGTTCAATCGAACCCGAGTTCAATTCTGACTCTCTTTTTGTTCCCGCTCAATTGGCAGGTTTGACATTTTGGTAAATGGTGGCAGTGCTGTGACTTTACAGTTTCAAAGAAACCCATTCCATCCTATCAAAAGAACAGTCATGGTTCCGTGGAACGACATTATTGTCATGGAACCGGTGCCCATGTCAGCGACTGCTAGCGAAGAACACGGCTCTTTATCGTTTGGTTTCCACGAACCTTGCGTCGATCACGACTACGACGTCATGAAACCCATCGTGTACCAGACGTGGAGGTCGGGTTCGCACGGAGGCTGTACAGAGAGTAGCGCCATACTCACCGAAACTCAAGTAGGTCCTGGTCTACTGGAGGTTCGATAACTACTAAGTGAACGATTGATCATTTATGAAATAGGTGTTGCAAGAAAGTTTACCCATTCTGGGCTCGGACCTGCACTTAGTTTACCATAGCACTCACGCTCAAGGGTATTTGTCCACGATCCATCTGCAACTGACGCCATCCGAAGTCCCCGAGACTTTGCGACTCGTTCACCTCAAGATCATCGTAGAGGGTATCCTCTTTCAGAAGACCTTCGAGGCTGACCCCGAAATCAAGTTCACTTATCCGTGGAACAAGAGAAATATCTACAAACAGAAAGTGTACGGCTTGACTGTCGCCAGAGGTTAGTTTCGTTGTCCGTGTTCCAATCCCCGCTCTTAATCCGCCGTCCTCTTCTAAATGTCGCCAAGGGTTTTTTTTGTCGCTAAGCTTACTTTCGTCCGGGGAAAAGGGTTTTGGTAAGGGAAAAAAGGACGCTACCTAAATAAAACATCGTTCCTTTTTATTTCCTTTTCGTAGGCGCGCGAACCCTAGGATCTATCGCGGCCCCTAACTAGACCCCCAGGATCGAACGCTTCTCTCTCTCGGCCCCAAATATATAGTCGTAGCCTAGTTCCTCTAAAACCAAACGAAGAAAAGAGAAAAGCTATATCGGGGAGTTCGTGCGCGCAAAAAAAAAGAAGTGGAACCATCGAAATGATGGCATTCATTTATTTCCATCTGCCACCGTTGGTGGGCGCTGTTGCCCGTCGACATTTCCCGAAGGAGATTCCGCCTAAAGGATTGCTGGTCGTTTTGTCTCGCGTAATGACTTGGCTACAATTACCGATAGTGCTGCCACCAGGTATACGGCGGTGTCCGCTAGCGGCCAGGCTTTGTCTTTGGCGAGGCCTCCCAGCTCGTAACCGCCGAGGGTGGAAGCTGTGGATCTTCCTTTTTCCCCCGGGTCTCGCCGCTGGGTTACGAAGCAAAGTAGAGGACATAAAACTAGGAGATGGACTATCGCGGCGCTTTCTATTAGAAACGGCTCTAGCGCCTTCAAAGTTTTCGATATATAAGTAGCGATGGCCGCTCTAACGGGGGGGGGGGGGAGCTCTGGTTCCGGAATGGGCGAAAGTATCCCGCTGTTGCGCGACGCCTTTCCCGTTATGGATGTTTGGTTTTTGGCCGGCTGATTTCTCGTTTAAGGAGCGCAAATAGGATGATACGAGCCACGCCGACCGTAAGTGGAAAGGTCACGAAGTACCTTTTAGGCACCCGCTTTCCGACATATTCGCCGTAACACTCTCCGCCACCCTCTTTCTTACAGCTCGTAATAACGGTTCCCGGCTGTCGTAATTCCTTATTACTCGAGCTTATTGGAGCGCGATCCACGAGCTACTTTTGTCGTTCCAGACGCGCTGACTTTGGTCGTTAGGCGGGAATGTAGATCGTTAATAAGTAATTCCATTCCTCGACACTCGCTTAATTCGGTTTGTTCCCTAAGGTCATTGGTTTCTTTATTTAGAGGTCCTTTACGGTTATGTTAAACGCGACGTACCACCATAGTTTATTCAAAGTTCTATTATAACGTAATACGTAATCGTTACTTTGTTCTTTCTAGTGTTTGTGGGCTTCGAGTACAGCAATTGCCCGAGTGTCTTGTGGACCAGCCAGGACGTGACGATAAGAGGTTACCATATGGACATCTCCGAACTCGGGTCGTGGAACCTCGACATACACCATCGTTACAACTTTCACGAAGGCGTTCTTCAGAAAGGCGACGGGACTACAATATATTTCAAACAACAGCCGAGAGTGATTAGAGTTTTAATGGGCACGGGTCAACAAAGACCTTTGCTCTGTCCCGAATGCAACGGACTTGCCAGGGACAATAAGCTACTAGCGCCCGTCGCCCTGACGAGCGGACCAGACGGTAGCGTTTACGTTGGCGATTTTAACTTGGTTCGGCGAGTCACTCCCAGCGGCCAAGTCTATACCGTATTCCGCATGAGAACCACCGAGGTGTCCTACCAATACCACGTCACCTTGAGCCCAACGGACGGTCACTTGTACATCTCCGATCCAGAGCGGCATCAAATTCTGCGGGTCCATTCTCTGGACAAGGTGGACGATCCGGATTCGAACTTTGACGTGGTGGTGGGCAGCGGCGAACGTTGCCTGCCTCGAGACCGGGAGAACTGCGGCGATGGAAAACCCGCCCTCGAAGCTCGTCTTTCATACCCGAAAGGTAAGCCGACCTTGATGGCCGTTCCTCAAATCGTTGGAATTTATAACGCGGCTTTGTATTGGCGTTTAGTTTATTTTACGGGGTACTTTATCACTGTAGCAACTCTTCGAGAAATTTGATTTTCGCGAGAGCTTCAATCGGATTTACTTCGTGGAGGAATGAAGGCGAGAATTTCCGAGGCACTATCTTCCGCCTTTTCTTTTAGCGGGTTTGGGGGTGACGTGATGGCGGGGGTCTTCTTTATTGCGCCAGTTTCTTTTTGATAGACCAACAGCGTCTTTTTCCGGCAATTCAATTCAATTTTGCTTTTTCTATTCCAACGTCTCTTCTCTCCTCCTGGCTCCTTCCTTGATAAAAGGGACGTAGGATGCGAGCTCGCGGATGGGGTTGGTTTGGCCAATCAACTATCGATTGGTTTACTGGGGAAGTAAATGGAACGGCGGATTTATTTTTATCCGGTCTGGCTCCTTTTCTTCTCCTCGCGGGCTTCCATCTTCCCCCAGCTCACTTATTCCGTCCCTCGAATCTCCCCGAGCTGAGCGGACTACGTCTCAAAGTCCATTCTTATTGTTGCGGGTGGGTTGAGGAAACGGAGAAGAGTGATTCGCGCGGGGCAAGGCAGATCTTAGCCTGGCACGTTCGACCCCTCCTGCCGCCGCCGTCCGAAATCAGGACAGGTGTTGCCGCGCAGATATCCCTACACGCGATCCGAAGAGATTGAGAGTCTTACCGACCGAAGCGCTCTGTCGTCTCGCCTCCCCCGAAACTTCCAATAGTTCCGAGCTGTCCGTGGGTTAGTTTCTCGAGCCTTTCGGTGGAAAGAAATGCCAGTGCCAATATCAAAAACTCCGCGGGGCTTACGAAACTTCTACGGCTCAAAGGCCACCCCGTCAAAAGAGAAAACTGCCGAACGATTCTTCAACTCTGAAAAATAGGGTTACGCCGACTATTCCGCCTAATATTCCAAGTCGACTTTTAAAATGTCAGTTGAGTCTGGGACGAGTGGAAGGTTGGCTTCCGTGCCACGCGGGCTTTACCTTGTCGCCGTATTTGACCCCGATGCCAGCTTCGGTCTTTTTTTCGCGTTTTAAAATCCGATATGGAGAACCCGGCCGATATTTTGTCGGCCTGAAAATAGTCAAATAGTTTTTCCTATTTCCTATCTAAATGTTCTTTTCTCGCTTTCGTCGGAGTGTGTCTATATATTTCAGACGCGAACTTTTCAGACTAAGGGGGGGAGGGGGTCAGAATCGACCCGGAGGTCCCGGTTGGAAGCGGACTCGAATCATCGTGCCAAAATATGATTTTCGAAAAGCTCAAAATTGAATTTATTTTGGCCGGAGATTGGGTTTTTGCGGAAAACCTTTTCTGTGTCCGATGACGCTGTTTCTTCGATACGAGAGCGAGTCAGTCGAGGCTGGCTGTCTAAGGAAATCTACGGCGTCGATATTTGCATTCGCAGTTGCCGCTATTGAGATTTAACATTGTAAATAATCTAAAGCAAAACAGATAAAAACGACCAAATAGTTTACACCAGCTCGAGAATATTATATTTTTTCCTACGTTTTACATATTTGGAGAGGAATTTTGGAATTTTTTTCCCAAGGTTTAGTTCGATAACTTTTTTTATAACTTACTTTTTATTATCCTTAGCGTAGTTATAAGGAATATTTTTACATATTTCCAACAAAGGTTTAATTTTTTTTGAAAAGTCGTAAAGAAAGATTGAAATTTGTCATACCGAGGACTAGCCAGGAATACGCAGATCCAGCTCTGTGATGGCGGCTAGCGCGTGACAGCGGAAAATGTGGCACGTAGATTAAATGCAGAATGATTAGCTATTAACAATTTTTATGACTTGGTTTTTTAGGCCAAAATGTCTTTTTACAAAGTCATACACATCTTCTTTTGAAAACCATAGTACTCTAATATTTAATTAAATTGCTACACATCAACGCAATCTGATTTAAAAATATAGAATCAAGCTAAAAATATTTTGGTTTACTGTACATTCTTACGAACTTCGGTTATAATCATAGACCACCCATAAATCTATTATTTAGTTATTATTTGTTGGTCTATTAGCTTAAGCGCGAGCTAACAATGACGTAATTTTATAATTAAAGCGAGTGGCTGCTCAACGTGAAGTAGCTCTTTTTTCAATAGATGTCGCTAGCGTCGAAATCAAAAAGGCGGTACTTATAGGTACCCCTCGCGTTGATTGGATCGTTTGAAAATAACATAAATTACAGCAAATATAAACTTTTTTTTTATACGGGATATATAATATAGGTTAAAGTTCACCAAATATGGAGTATAAGTTGTCTAACTATAAAACTCTACAATGTCTCTCTGGCGACGTTATCATTTGGCTATTTTTATTTTAGCTTCCTTTGCCAAAAATAGATGGCCCCATGCTCTCTATTAAAGTCGCGTTTTTCGAAGAATCGGATAGATTCATGGCCATTTCTAATAACAGAGGCCTTTTCATAATACAGGTGGCAATGATGGATCCGCCACTTTAAGATCTAATTTTGGAACCTAAGCTTTAGTACTTTTCAAACGAAAACTATTATCTATTAATTAGATTTAACAAACTAAATGACTAATTTAATGACAACAGCTTTAAATCTAAATTCATTCAAAAAGAGAGATAAGATCTAATTTTCGTTGGGGAACTCAACAAGATTAGGCATTTAGGTCAGCCGTTCCTGACTTTGTCCAATTAACGAAATTTCACGAATGTCAAAATACAGAAGTGAAATAGCCAATGAGTACGTCTAAAATATCAAGCCTTTTCCGAGCGTTTCGTAATCCTAACCGTTGGTTTTGGGCTCGAGAAATTCCTCGAAAAAGCTTGATATTCCGTATGTATTTTGGGTTCTTAACCTCCGTAATTAATAGCTTTATTTACGTTCTAAATTTCCTTTTCTCATTTGCTCGAATTAAAGTATTCTGGGCGAGAAAATAATGAAATAACGCGAAAAGCCGTTACAGGATTAGAAATAAAAGTGGTCGAGTCAACGTTAAAGAATCGTCAGCGATAAAACCTCCGGTAGCAAATAAGCAAAAGCCATTTAGATTCTCGGACTGGTATTAAATTGGTGATTCGGTCCCGATGTAAATGACTGGCTGTATCGCGCTAATAAGAAACGACCGCTGTCTGAAGCGCGCGGTAATCGGGATACTATCATACATCAGCGTAAAGGGTATTAGGTCGTCTCTTCCACTTAACGTCCTCTCTGTTACTCTTGGATGGATTGTATCGCCGCGTCTGCTAAGGAAATGTCCTCAATCCTTAATGAAACTCGTGCCAAGCCTTATTTTCTTAAGGCATTCCGTGTCCCGTTTAGATTGCCCGGAATTGTGGATAAGAAATGAATGCTCTTTGTTGTTTTTCTAGGAATGGCGGTGGCTGTCGACAATACTCTGTACTTCGCTGATGGTACGAATATTCGAATGGTGGACAAGAGAGGAATCATTCACACCTTGATAGGAGACCATCACCATAAGCGTCAGTGGAGGCCCATTCCTTGTACCGGCACGCTCAAACTGGATGAGGTTCGTCGAATCATTTTATTCAAATATTGACACGTGACCTAATAAAGCCGCGTTCACACTAGCCACTTTGGAACCATTTTAAAACGGTTTCGAAAGATCAAATTGTCAAATTTTTATATCGAATGTATTTATCGTATGGCTATTGGGCCATTCCATATGGTTACAGCCAATCATGCCACCATAGGTCCTGCGATTTTTATGAAATTTGGTAGACTTATTCCTTTCGTCAATTGAGGAACATTTACCGATTTTTAGCGCAAAATTTAAAAAATTGATTTTGTTACAGAATATTAATCTAGACCCCCGAAATTTAGTTATGTTTTTTGGGAAATCTCTACCCCAAGATTAAAGTGTTAATAACTTTTTATTTTTTTAACATATCAACTTGAAATATTCCTTAATTAAGGAGTGTATAGTACGGAATCTAAATAAAATCTCCAAAATAATTTACACATTTTAGTTGATTTTTAAAAATTAAAAAAACATTTCGGGGGTCTGATTCTAATGGGTATTTCGTCATGTGGTGCAACTTTTAAATATATATAAAACGCATTTTTCGTTACCTCTAGACCTCATCTTTCTAACGGTATAAGTATCGTTTCGTATATTTGTTTTGTTTTCCACTGGCAGCCAGAAAAACAAAATCTGTGATATTGCTCGAAAAACGTTATTTTTATATTCTATAGAATTTATTGGATTTTTAATAAAAACTTCAAATTTGCCCATTTTTTAAATTAATAACACTTTTAATAAATTTATATTAATATACAAAATTTTAAATTTGTAAATATTTGAAAAAAAACCGCGCATTAGATTTTAAAAATAATTTAATCTTGAACCTTACGGGTATATTTCGTCATAAGGTGCAACTTTTAAATATTTATAAAACCCAATTTTTGTTACCTCTAGATCTTATCTTTCTAACGGTATAAGTATCGTTTCGTATATTTGTTTTGTTTTCCACTGGCAGACGGAAAACCAAATCTGAGATTCTATAGAATTTAAAGATTATTAATAAAAACTTCTTAAAATTGCCACCGAAATTTAATATCTGATATTTTAAAAAGATTTTAATTAGTATTTAAATTTAATTTGTTTTTATATTTGAATAAACCAGCGCATTATATTTTTTGAAAAATAATTTAATCTTAAAGCTATATTTTTATACCAGGAATTTATATATTGGGCGAAATTTAAAAGATATATATTATTGAAATATTTTTCTAAACATACTTTGGGACCCTTAAACATTTTTTTGGTAACTTACATTTGCCAGTTGAGTCTATAAGTGTTGGTTTTGATAAATTACAAATTATAATATTTTGCAATAGCACGTAACATTATGCAAATTTCATGAAATTAAGTAAATAATCATTTTCATCATAGTTTTATTCTTCAACAAATGCCACACACCACTCTTTGTCGTAAACAGCTGAAACATGTTGGCTGATGGAAATACATCGAATAAAATAGCAGATTCGCTATCTTGAACTGCAGCCACTTTAACCCGTGTATTAAATTCGTCCATGGTTAACTTATGCCTATCAAGTTCAGTATTTGACCGCGGTGTGACCATGTGCCATCGATTGTCGAAGTCGTTCTGAGAGTTGGTCACTGTGATTTCTCACATAGGGTTATGAAGCATAAATAAACTTTATGCCACTAATGTTTTGTTCGGCCTATTGAGACAACTGAAGTGGAGTTGTTATTTGATTAATCAATGAAAATAGGCAAACGAAGCTCCAAGAGCTCACATAGACAGTAAGTGACTTCTCCGAAAACGTTCCAATATCAATCCAGAAAGCACTTCTTAAGCATCACTTTGTGGCTAAATTACAAACCTTTTACTTAAGAAGATTGAAGGAAGACCTACCCAGAAGTCACGCTCTAATACTAATCGATTTTGCAGAAAACTATTATTTCGTGTTTTATTGTAAGGGATGAAACATTGAAACTGAACATGGAGCTTCAACATTTATCTCCAAATTTGGAGCATATCCACAATTTCAATGATGGCACTGCATCGCAATATAAAATTTGTAAGAACTTGTTGAACCTCTGCCATCATGTGTTATATTTTCTCTTAATTGCTGATTGAAATTACTTTGCAACTATCCACGGAAAAAACCCAAGTGACGGTATAGGAGTTATAGTGAAGTGTTTGGTAGCAAGATTTTTAATCAAATAACTCCACTTCAGTTGTCTCAATAGGCCGAACAAAACATTAGTGGCATAAAGTTTATTTATGCTTCATAACCCTATGTGAGTGGTTAGCAATTTCGCCTCGCAGCAAGAGGAGCCGGGTTCGATCCCAGATTGTGGCACTCGGTGAAAACTCGGAACAACTCCTTCTGCGTTGAGTTTGCAAGTTCTCTCCCCACTGGTTTAAGGGGTTTTTCTCCGAGTTCTTCGGTTTCCCCTGCCATAAAAACTTGTCTAGGTTAACGGTAATAGTTAGTGTAGAGAGCTGTTGGATCGATCTCGTGGCATGCAGGGCTTGCCACCACCCTCCTACGCATTGTAACCCGGCCACCTGAATTAAGGGCTTCAAAAGTCGCATGATGACTTAGGCCTAAGGTGGTGCCTTGGGTATTAGCCTAGCTGATTATTATTATTATTATTATTACTCTCAGAACGACTTCGACAATCGATGGCACATGGTCACACCGCGGTCAAATACTGAACTTGATAGGCATAAGTTAACCATGGATGAATTTAATACACGGGTTAAAGTGGCTGCAGTTCAAGATAGCGAATCTGCTATTTTATTCGATGTATTTCCATCAGCCAACATGTTTCAGCTGTTTACGACAAAGAGTGGTGTGTGGCATTTGTTGAAGAATAAAACTATGATGAAAATGATTATTTACTTAATTTCATGAAATTTGCATAATGTTACGTGCTATTGCAAAATATTATAATTTGTAATTTATCAAAACCAACACCTATAGACTCAACTGGCAAATGTAAGTTACCAAAAAAAAATGTTTAAGGGTCCCAAAGTATGTTTAGAAAAATATTTCAATAATATATATCTTTTAAATTTCGCCCAATATATAAATTCCTGGTATAAAAATATAGCTTTAAGATTAAATTATTTTTCAAAAAATATAATGCGCTGGTTTATTCAAATATAAAAACAAATTAAATTTAAATACTAATTAAAATCTTTTTAAAATATCAGATATTAAATTTCGGTGGCAATTTTAAGAAGTTTTTATTAATAATCTTTAAATTCTATAGAATCTCAGATTTGGTTTTCCGTCTGCCAGTGGAAAACAAAACAAATATACGAAACGATACTTATACCGTTAGAAAGATAAGATCTAGAGGTAACAAAAATTGGGTTTTATAAATATTTAAAAGTTGCACCACATGACGAAATATACCCGTAAGGTTCAAGATTAAATTATTTTTAAAATCTAATGCGCGGTTTTTTTTTCAAATATTTACAAATTTAAAATTTTGTATATTAATATAAATTTATTAAAAGTGTTATTAATTTAAAAAATGGGCAAATTTGAAGTTTTTATTAAAAATCCAATAAATTCTATAGAATATAAAAATAACGTTTTTCGAGCAATATCACAGATTTTGTTTTTCTGGCTGCCAGTGGAAAACAAAACAAATATACGAAACGATACTTATACCGTTAGAAAGATGAGGTCTAGAGGTAACGAAAAATGCGTTTTATAAATATTTAAAAGTTGCACCACATGACGAAATACCCATTAGAATCAGACCCCCCGAAATGTTTATTTAATTGTTTTTTAAATTTTTAAAAATCAACTAAAATGTGTAAATTATTTTGGAGATTTTATTTAGATTCCGTACTATACACTCCTTAATTAAGGAAAATTTCAAGTTGATATGTTAAAAAAATAAAAAGTTATTAACACTTTAATCTTGGGGTAGAGATTTCCCAAAAAACATAACTAAATTTCGGGGTCTAGATTTATATTCGGTAACAAAATCAATTTTTTAAATTTTGCCCTAAAAATCGGTAAATGTTCCTCAATTGACGAAAGGAATAAGTCTACCAAATTTCATAAAAATCGCAGGACCCATGGTGGCATGATTGGCTGAAACCATATGGAATGGCCCTATTAACAAAAGTGACATAAGACCCTTTTAGTCAGTGGCAAAAAGTGGTAAATATGGCAAAAAGTGGCAAAAAGTGTCAAATAGTGACTAATATTCAGTAAATGCATTTAAATGATGTAAATAAAATCTTTCAGATATGTAGCATCATTTACATGTGATATAATTTTTCAGTTTTTCACAAAAGAACCATTAAAAACCCCTTAAAGATAAATAGCAGACGAATTCAAACTCAGGAAAAATCGTAGAAAAATAGCCCAACAAATAACTAGATTGGGCTACAATTGAGTTTCTAGCCCAAAAACTGGCAACTAATCCAGTATATTGGTCTAAAATAACACAAATATATTTTTTCTTTGTTATGTTTTTTATTTTGATTGAAAAATTTTATCGGCCACTATTTGGCATATTAGCCAGTAAAAGTATTATTCGCCATGTCGGTATTTAGCACTTTTTGCCACATAATTTTATACCTGACATTTACCACTTCGGAACACTGCTTTAAAGGGAATATAACATTCAACGTGCTCTATGTGGAGGACCCCAACAAATTTACAAATTATTTTCCACTCACGACGTCAGTAAGCAAACCACTAAGCAGCTACAAAATATCAAAAGCTATAGCAGGGACTGTCTAATATTGGAACCCTTTGGGCAGGGCCACAGAAATAGTCTTCCCTTTAAGTCAAGATATGGCCATAAAATTTCGATATGACTAATTTACTTTATTTCTTCGATTTACGAAGTCAATATTTTATCAGACATTCGAGGTAAAATATTTGAAGTAGCAAAGCCGTGTTCACACTAGACACTTTGGAACCCGGCCAACTGAATTAATGACTTTAAAAGTCGCTTTATGACTTAGGCCTATGGTGGTGCCTTAGGTATTAAACCTAGCTGATTGCTATAATCAGCTAGGTTTAATACCTAAGGCACCACCATAGGCCTAAGTCATAAAGCGACTTTTAAAGTCATTAATTCAGTTGGCCGGGTTACAATGCGTAGGAGTGTGGTGGCAAGCCCTGCGTGCCACGCGAGCCAACAGCTCCCTACACTAACTATTACCGTTAACCTTTACAAGTTTTTATGGGAGGGGAAACCGAAGAGCTCGGGTTCCAAAGTGTCTAGTGTGAACACGGCTTTGCTACTTCAAATATTTTACCTCGAATGTCTGATAGAAAGAAAAAATATATTTGTGCTATTTTAGACCAATATACTGGATTAGTTGCCAGTTTTTGGGCTAGAAACTCAATTGTAGCCCAATCTAGTTATTTGTTGGGCTATTTTTCTACGATTTTTCCTGAGTTTGAATTCGTCTGCTATTTATCTTTAAGGGGTTTTTAATGGTTCTTTTGTGAAAAACTGAAAAATTATATCACATGTAAATGATGCTACATATCTGAAAGATTTTATTTACATCATTTAAATGCATTTACTGAATATTAGTCACTATTTGACACTTTTTGCCACTTTTTGCCATATTTACCACTTTTTGCCACTGACTAAAAAAGTCACATTTATGTAACACTGTTTTAAAGGAACTATACTCTATTTTAAAAATTGGGCTATCCATTTTGGAAGGAAGTAATTTAAATTTCAAATCCCCATTTCACACTCGAACCAAATCTGCATTCCCAACTTTCCAAATAGAGTTGTTTAGCGGGGTCTTCTTTGAACTAATCACCTTCTACTAAGCTAGGAAGAACGTCTGAGGGAAAGGCGGTATAAATAGAAATACCAAGAGACTTTTCACACATTCCTAGTGGCGAAGATATGAATGTCATTGATCCAATTTTATACTATCTTTTTAACTGCTCGACTGTTTACTAGACATTCTAAAAATGTCTCGGTTAAAATAAATATTGTAAATGAAAATCTAGCAAGTACAAAACCAGCATTGATTATGTCGCGACTAAGACGATTTGAATCCGCGCTCTCCAAAATGGAAACTGTGGAGTAGGTCGGATTCCTTAAACTTTCCAACGAAATCTACTCCGAGTAACAAAGTACCCGATAAGAATGAAAATTCCGCATTCTGGTCGTCGTCGCTAATTCCCGCGGGACTCCGCATCGGCGACCGGCACGAGCGTCCCCTGGCGGCCGGTAATTGCGATTCTTAAGCTAGTACTTGGCCTCGATAAAACTGGTTAGCGCTTTAGCCTCCGAAAGATAGCGTCACCCCATCGGCGCCGCTACATCCGTCGTTTTCGTTTCGACTCTGAAAGTCTGAAACGTCGTCGGATAAAGTTTCCCTTTCCCGGACGTAAACATTTGCCCGCGAGTTTCGTTAATAGGTGCCTCCACTTAATATCGTTCCCTTTTAATAGTCCAGAGTTAATACATCTGGCCTCTGGAGACAGTCTGTCGTCGCGTCACCGCGTGGGGGTTTGATGCCCTCTTTCCGGGCCAACTTCGATCGACCAGAGTTAGAGGAGTTTGTAAATTCCGGAGTAATCATTTGAATGCTAAAGTTTTCGAATTAACGAGAAGATCATATTAGGGGCGCCACCCATCCAGGAGGCCTCTGTATTCGGCTAGGCCTCGACTCTTCTCGCTTTCGTGGGACCGAAATTGGGGTATTCCTCTAGTAGCTCACCCTACCGTCCAAATTGTATGGAAAAGGGGCATTGTTCCAAAATGTTTCATTATATTTCTAAGGGAACTTATCAACGTAATATTGTTACGGCCGTAAAGTATAGCGGTTGGTGGCTATCGGAGGTTTCTGCCGTTGTGGAATCGTGATTACATTAGGGACAAAACCAAATTCGCGTCCGCTAGGAAGAGCCTCTGTTTCATTGTCGCTTCACTTAGACGTGCTCGAATACAAATCCGGTCCGATCTCCCGTATGATTTATGACCTTATAACGCGCTCCCCGCAATTTCGGTGTCGGTAAACGTTACTTTAACAAGATCGCTGCTAAACAAAGTAGAGGTGTTTAAGCCGTTTTCAATGATTTGTCGTTGTTAAGCTCTAGATCAAATCAAACAAGACATCTTTGTTTCGAAAGGCAGCGGGGCATTGGCCCCAAAACATTTTACTGGGAGGGGAAGGTATTGTAATTGCCCCCTGGTAAATTTTGGTCCGGGTCAAATATTCAGAATGACATGACAACTTAAATATAAACAATGTCACGGACTTTTAAGTACACACACTTCCCCCGATGTATTAAATATATTTTAAATGTTAAATTTAAATTTGAACAAATTTTCAACCATCTTGTACATTAACTTAATAAACCCTCAGAGGAATTTTATCGAAAAGGAATTTTTCGAGTTACCTGGTTTTGTAAATATGGTAGCGAACCGCGAACACGTTAATTAAAATTAATTTTTGGACCCAACGAATTTTTCGTGTTAACTGGTTTAAGAAATAAGGTAGCGAAACGCGACCGAGTTAGATGGCGCCTGTATCAATTGGCACGAAATTCAAATATGTCAATAATGCATTCGCGTGTTGTGGGGACCCGCGAATTGGCCAGAAATCTCATTTAAAATTAAAATTTCTTAATGTAACCCACAGCTTAGTTCAAAAATGATCAGTACTGACTAAAAATATAGTATTCAACCAAATCGCTCTTAATTTAAAAAAGAGTATAGATTTTAATGCAAAAATCAATGAAATTGGCAAATGCCCCACTTCCGGGGACCCCGATCTCTTAAATTTTATGATATTTACAATCGATTGACGTATCATGTGTCATGATACCTCTTACCGTAAGTGTATAATATGATTACATAAGTGTGACACTTCCTATTCTTCACATGTTTTACTGCGAGCTATTCACAAGACAGACTACATTACGGGCGTCGTCGCCGTTTTGCGTCCGCGGAGTGGTTAGCACTTTCGCCTCGCAGCAAGAGGAGCCGGGTTCGATCCCAGCTTGTGGCACTGGGTGAAAACTCGGAACAACTCCTTCCGCGTTGAGTTTGCAAGTTCTTTCCCCACTGGCTTAAATGGTTTTCCCCCGAGCTCTTCGGTTTCAACTTCCATAAAAACTTGTTGAAGTTAACGGAAATAGTTAGTGTAGGGAGCTGTTGGCTCGCGTGGCTTGCAGGGCTTGCCACCACCCTCCTAAGCATTTTAACCCGACCACCTGAATTAAAGGCTTTAAAAGTCGCTCGATGACTTAGGCCTAGGGTGGTGCCTTGGGTATTAGCCTAGCTGATTATTATTATTGTTATTATTATTATTATTTTTTAAACGGTTTCGATTAGGTTTATGACTTCTGAAAAAAATAGTATTCCCGAGGTATTAAAATTTTCTTGTTTTAGGTGAAACTGAGATGGCCAACTGATCTTGCCATAAATCCTCTGGATGGCTTACTCTATTTTATCGATGATCATATGGTCCTTAAAGTCACAAAGGACAAAAGGGTCATGGTCATGGCGGGACAACCGGTTTATTGTAAAAGTCAAATCCAGAAGAATCAGAAATCTCGTATGAGTGAAGAGACAACCTTAGGGTCTTTGATAAGTTTCGCGTTCGGACCGACGGGTCTCATGTACATAGCCGAGGTGCATTCCAACCAAGTGCATCGCATTCGTACCATGTCCCCGGACCGGGAATTGCTTCATTTTGCTGGAAGCGAAACCGCCTGCGATTGCGCCTGGGACAACTGTACGTGTCCTTCCAACGACAAAGTCTCGCTCGCTATGGACACTCGTCTGTACTCTATCACGTCGTTGACCGTGACTAGCGACGGGGTTGTGCATTTCTCTGACCAAGGTAGTCTCAGGGTACTGTCCGCGGTACCGTTTCTTCCTCAGCCCGACGAACAACAAGTGGAATTCCGTATCGCCTATCCGGATAACCACGAAATATTTGTTTTCAACAAATACGGCCAGCACATCGCCACGCGAAGTATTCTTACGGGAAAGACAATGTACACTTTCTTGTACAATGTCAACACCAGTTTTGGTAAATTAAGCGCGGTGACGGACGCTTCCGGAAACAAAGTGTCGTTTTTGAGGGACAGCGGCAATAGTTTGCACACGATTGAAACTGCCCGGGGGCAAAAGTGCCGAGTGCAAGTCACTAAACAAGGTTCCTTGGAACTGTTCGTGGATCCGACCAATTTGGAAACCAATTTCTATTACGACGGCGGTGGCTTGCTCACGAGCAGAACTGACAGCGAAGGAAGGTCGTTTTTCTACGTGTACGATGACAATGGCCGGTTGACCGAGGTGGTGAAACCGAGTGGAGTCGCCATATCATTGACTTTCGATCTGAGTCCATCCGGAGCTTCCGTTTCGTATTCCGAAGACGGTGGTCCCAAACAACTAGTCGTGACCGTCAAAGGTACCACGGTCATATCGGAAGAAGGAGGGATGTTCTTGCAAACGACGGTTCATCAAGACGGAACCATCGAAGTGGAGACGCCGTGGAAGGTAGGGGGAGTCTGGGAAACGGCTCCTCACAGCGTCCTTCGAGAAGTTCTTCCAGTTCAAGCGGGCATGTTCGCTGTGCCGGTTAAGCAAGTACTTTACTACGGAATGGAACCAACGAGTTTGCTCGAATGGCAGTATGACGTCAAATACAGCCGCAGGGAAAAGGGGAAAGAGGAGAAAGCAACATCCGCCGTTGAGAGAGTTCTCTCCGTAAGCGAAACTATTTTGTTTTTAAGAATAAGTTGCGTTCAATAAATTGAATTTCTTTAAACAGGTGAACAATACCCAGTTTCTGACTGTGGAATATGACTGGGTCGCGCGACGTGAAATCTTGTACAATAGTTCCAGAAGGCCTTGCTTGGTGGTGCAGTACGATAGCTTTTCGAGACCAATTCAATGGCTGCCCACAGACACCAGGGTCCCTTTGAACATCATGTACGACAGGCAAGGACGTCTTTCTGGCTGGCAGCACGGATCTTTGACGGAAACCTACGGATACGACCGACTGGGACACCTTTCGGAATTGAAGTACACGGACAACCACGTTGTCAAATTAACCTACGAGGGACGAGCGATGGTAAGCCCATTCTTTTCTCCTCTCGTAAAAGACGTCACTTCGTATTCAAATGGGATTAGGGTAAAACCCAATTTTCTTCAAAGCTCTCAAAGTGATTTCTGATATCTCTCCCCAAAAATACAGCTTTAACCTAATTCCTCTATCGTAAAATTACAAAGTAGGAAAGTATCGTAAACTACACTCGAGAAAATAGGAATCTTTTAAAATTCAATTTGCATTCTGTCCTTAGCCATCGAAAGTTCAAAGGGATTTCTCCGATAAAAACTACTTTTATCGAAAACTTCAATATAATGCCGTAATAATTCCCTTCAATACCTCGAGCGGAAATTCTAAAACCCTTTAATAGAAAAGGAAAACTTTTTATAGGCCGCGGCCGCGGCTGGCTGCGCCTGTTTTTCGTCCTAGAGATGCATCGAGGTAAATCACCCGAGATTTACTCCGGTTCAATCGTTAAAAAATGTTGATCGATAATTCTCGATAAATAGGGCACGCGCGCCTTTATCCCTTAACCCCCCCCCCCCTCTCGTAAAACCCGGGGGACGAAAGAAAATAACGACGGTGACTCGAGCCTTTCAAAAAGGACTCGACACCCTTGTCTAAAGCGGCGGCACTAACGAGGAGTCGTCATTAGGGCTTAATAGCGCTGACGAGTGTCGGCGGTTCTGCTTGAATCAATAAGTAGAGTCGATAGCCTTAAGAATATATGGAAGTTTATGTTTTAAGGAAAAGGTTACGTCTAAGGAGTAATCAGTTTGGAGCGGAAGGAGGAGAAGGAATATTAAGGGGTCGGAAGGGGGTCAAATCTGTCCATCAGAGAGTGCAGCGAGCCGCGGAGTGGGTGGACGCCAATCACGTCCGACTCATTTTCATCGATTATGGCGGAGAGGCTAGCTGGCACGAATCCAGAACTTAATAACCCTCGGTCGTTGGAAGGGGGACCCGTCACTGCGCGTTAAAACTATCGGCAAAGAAAACCTCGACCGGCTCAAGTTTTTCTATTCAGAAAAGAGAGAAAAGTAACGTTACTCTCGCGGGCTCTGAAGCGCGTGAGCCCGTGTTTAGACGGAAAAGGGGGAGAGAAGGGGTTACACTCTCCTTGATGGGAAAGGGGGAGGGGGGGCGTCGAGAGAAAACGATTAAATGTCGATGGAGATCGAAGGACCTGGCTCCGGTTTCCGTTTTAATAAGCCCTCCACTTTTTCTTTCGAAATATTGACTTTGAGTTTCTCGAGACAAGAATCCATACCCGAGTTTCTTTTTACCGCCCAGAGCCAAACTGTCCTCTCGAAGGGTCAAAAAGTTTGGACAGTCGTGGCTGATACTTTTCTACGGATATTTCCTTCTCTTCGCGCGGGGGAATTTAGATTGTTCATTTAATAAGTGTCATTGGAACTTTGTTTCATTTTAGCGTTCCCTACATTATAACGGATACTGATTCTTCTTTTCAATCTCATTTTATTTTACCATTACGCTTTTACGAAAATCTTTAGCCTTCCAAAGTCATCCTGCCGACGGGTCGGACGTATACTTTCGACTTCGATACTAACGGTGGCTTGAGGCAAATCGAAACTCCCAAAGGCACCCGACACACCTTTCTAGGACATATATCCATCGGCTTCCACAAGTTTTTCTACACGCCTCCGGGAAACGGAGCTCCTTACGTGGTTTTGTTCAACGACATGAAGTTTCCTATTTTGAAGATATTCCCCGGTGACCTGGGCAGAGTTCTTTATCGCTACGCTAACCAGACTCTCTTGAAATCCATCGTGTTCGGTGGAGGAAAGGTCGAGCGCAACTACACCATCGGAGGGTTCGTCGAGAGCGAGCTCTGGGCCGACGAACGAGTCGAGGTGGTATCGGAGTACGGCTACACCAACGCTCTTCTCACCCACAGCAGAATGAAATACGCCGGCAAATTTCAACTTTCAAACTTAACCTTCGTCTATAGTTACGACAAAGGAGCCAGACTGAGAAGTTTAGCGACTCGAATCGAAGCGTTGCAGCTGAAAAGTGTCGATTTCAGTTATAGCCCCGTTTCGGGGAAAATGATGCTTTTCGGAAACTTTCGAGTTTTCGAACGAGCCACCAACGACTCCGTGATTTCCGACGGCACCGCGTCTTTCACGCGTCAAACCGATTCCCATCATCGTTTCCGGCAGTTGTCTCTGATCATTTCGGACAAGGAAGTGTACAGAATGGACTTGCAGTACGACAATCGCAATTACGTCACCCAAACCAAAATGTTCGTCCGAAGTTTGGGCTCGTCGAAAATCAGGCAACAAAACTATTCCTACGACGACGATGGCCAATTGATCGATATGACGGGCAAGGAGAAGTGGAAGTTCAGTTACGACCAGAACGGGAATATGATCACTATGCAGTATCAGGCCAAGAGAATCGACATTCTGTACGACGTGGGCGACCGCATCGTCAGTTTCGGTGAGACGCCGTATTTGGTAGACGGCCGAGGCTACGTCATCCAACGCGGGGAGGAACGTTTCTTCTACAACGTCAAGGGTCAACTGATCAGGGCCTCCAAGAACGGACGCTTCAACGTCGAATACGCGTACGACGCCCGAGGCCGGCTGGCCGTCAGAAAGGACCACTTCGGGAATTTGACTCAGTTCTTCTACGCCAATCCTCTGAAGCCTCACCTACTGACTCACGTCTACAACAACGCGGATGGTCGCTTCTTGATTCTGCTCTACGATGATTCCGACTACCCCGTTCTGGTGATGTTGAACAAGGAGAGCTTCTACGTGGCTTGCGATTGTATAGGGACTCCCGTCGTGGTCTTCGATAAATTTGGCGAAGTGGTCAAGGAGTTCCACAGGGGTCCTTACGGCCACGTTATGTTCGACAGCAATCCTCACTTCTACCTACCCGTCGACTTTCAAGGAGGAATACTCGATCCGTTCTCCGGCCTCATTCACTTTGGCGAAAGGGTGTACGACCCCATGGTCGGACAATGGATGTCGCCCGGGTGGGACGACGTGTTGCGAAACTTAAACGACCCCAGAGGACTTCACCTCTACAGGTTCAACAAAAACGATCCAATTAACAAAGTAGTAACTCGTAGAAACAAATTGGGTAAGCTGGTGTTTTGACATTAAGCTAACTTGACTTCTCGCATGACCGCTCGTTTCATTCTTTCGCGTTATTATTTTATATTGTTGCAACGACAATTCCCAAAGTTTTGGTTTGTTCAAATTGTTGATATTTCAACCGGTTTATTTTCAAACCTTTAAGGTTTATAAAGGATTTTATTCTACACCTTAAATAGCATTTTTCCTTTTAGGATGTTTAATTGTTTATTTACACGGTTTAGGGTGCTTTTGTCTTCCGTTTTGGTTCCTTTATTACACCGTTTGTGGTATAAAACTACTCCCTTAAGGGTTCTTAAACTACTGACTTAAGGGTACTAAGCTACTGCCTTAAGGGTACTAAGCTACTGACTTAAGGGTACTAAGCTACTGACTTAAGGGTACTAAGCTACTGCCTTAAGGGTTCTTAAGCTACTGCCTTAAGGGTTCTTAAGCTACTGCCTTAAGGGTTCTTAAGCTACTGCCTTAAGGGTTCTTAAGCTACTGCCTTAAGGGTTCTTAAGCTACTGCCTTAAGGGTTGTTAAGCTACTGCCTTAAGGGTTGTTAAGCTACTGCCTTAAGGGTTGTTAAGCTACTGCCTTAAGGGTTGTTAAGCTACTGCCTTAAGGGTTGTTAAGCTACTGCCTTAAGGGTTCTTAAGCTACTGCCTTAAGGGTTCTTAAGCTACTGCCTTAAGGGTTCTTAAGCTACTGCCTTAAGGGTTCTTAAGCTACTGCCTTAAGGGTACTAAGCTACTGACTTAAGGGTTCTTAAGCTACGGCCTTAAGGGTACTAAGCTACTGACTTAAGGGTTCTAAGCTACGGCCTTAAGGGTTCTTAAGCTACTGCCTTAAGGGTTATTAAGCTACTGCCTTAAGGGTTGTTAAGCTACTGCCTTAAGGGTTGTTAAGCTACTGCCTTAAGGGTTGTTAAGCTACTGCCTTAAGGGTTGTTAAGCTACTGCCTTAAGGGTTGTTAAGCTACTGCCTTAAGGGTTCTTAAGCTACTGCCTTAAGGGTTCTTAAGCTACTGCCTTAAGGGTTCTTTAGCTACTGCCTTAAGGGTTGTTAAGCTACTGCCTTAAGGGTTGTTAAGCTACTGCCTTAAGGTTCTTAAGCTACTGCCTTGAGGGTTCTTAAGCTACTGCCTTAAGGGTTCTTAAGCTACTACCTTAAGGGTTCTTAAGCTACTGCCGTAAGGGTTCTTAAGCTACTGCCTTAAGGGTTGTTAAGCTACTGCCTTAAGGGTTGTTAAGCTACTGCCTTAAGGGTTCTTAAGCTACTGCCTTAAGGGTTCTTAAGCTACTGCCTTAAGGGTTCTTAAGCTACTGCCTTAAGGGTTCTTAAGCTACTGCCTTAAGGGTTCTTAAGCTACTGCCTTAAGGGTTGTTAAGCTACTGCCTTAAGGGTTGTTAAGCTACTGCCTTAAGGGTTGTTAAGCTACTGCCTTAAGGGTACTAAGCTACTGACTTAAGGGTTCTTAAGCTACGGCCTTAAGGGTACTAAGCTACTGACTTAAGGGTTCTAAGCTACGGCCTTAAGGGTTCTTAAGCTACTGCCTTAAGGGTTATTAAGCTACTGCCTTAAGGGTTGTTAAGCTACTGCCTTAAGGGTTGTTAAGCTACTGCCTTAAGGGTTGTTAAGCTACTGCCTTAAGGGTTGTTAAGCTACTGCCTTAAGGGTTGTTAAGCTACTGCCTTAAGGGTTCTTAAGCTACTGCCTTAAGGGTTCTTAAGCTACTGCCTTAAGGGTTCTTAAGCTACTGCCTTAAGGGTTCTTAAGCTACTGCCTTAAGGGTTCTTAAGCTACTGCCTTAAGGGTTCTTAAGCTACTGCCTTAAGGGTTCTTAAGCTACTGCCTTAAGGGTTCTTAAGCTACTGCCTTAAGGGTACTAAGCTACTGCCTTAAGGGTTCTTAAGCTACTGCCTTAAGGGTTCTTAAGCTACTGCCTTAAGGGTACTAAGCTACTGCCTTAAGGGCACTAAGCTACTGCCTTAAGGGTACTAAGCTACTGCCTTAAGGGTACTAAGCTACTGACTTAAGGGTACTAAGCTACGGCCTTAAGGGTTCTTAAGCTACTGCCTTAAGGGTTCTTAAGCTACTGCCTTAAGGGTTCTTAAGCTACTGCCTTAAGGGTTGTTAAGCTACTGCCTTAAGGGTTGTTAAGCTACTGCCTTAAGGTTCTTAAGCTACTGCCTTAAGGGTTCTTAAGCTACTGCCTTAAGGGTTCTTAAGCTACTGCCTTAAGGGTTCTTAAGCTACTGCCTTAAGGGTTGTTAAGCTACTGCCTTAAGGGTTGTTAAGCTACTGCCTTAAGGGTTCTTAAGCTACTGCCTTAAGGGTTCTTAAGCTACTGCCTTAAGGGTTCTTAAGCTACTGCCTTAAGGGTTCTTAAGCTACTGCCTTAAGGGTTCTTAAGCTACTGCCTTAAGGGTTGTTAAGCTACTGCCTTAAGGGTTGTTAAGCTACTGCCTTAAGGGTTGTTAAGCTACTGCCTTAAGGGTTGTTAAGCTACTGCCTTAAGGGTTGTTAAGCTACTGCCTTAAGGGTTGTTAAGCTACTGCCTTAAGGGTTGTTAAGCTACTGCCTTAAGGGTTCTTAAGCTACTGCCTTAAGGGTTCTTAAGCTACTGCCTTAAGGGTACTAAGCTACTGACTTAAGGGTTCTTAAGCTACGGCCTTAAGGGTACTAAGCTACTGACTTAAGGGTTCTAAGCTACGGCCTTAAGGGTTCTTAAGCTACTGCCTTAAGGGTTATTAAGCTACTGCCTTAAGGGTTGTTAAGCTACTGCCTTAAGGGTTGTTAAGCTACTGCCTTAAGGGTTGTTAAGCTACTGCCTTAAGGGTTGTTAAGCTACTGCCTTAAGGGTTGTTAAGCTACTGCCTTAAGGGTTGTTAAGCTACTGCCTTAAGGGTTCTTAAGCTACTGCCTTAAGGGTTCTTAAGCTACTGCCTTAAGGGTTCTTAAGCTACTGCCTTAAGGGTTCTTAAGCTACTGCCTTAAGGGTTCTTAAGCTACTGCCTTAAGGGTACTAAGCTACTGCCTTAAGGGTACTAAGCTACTGCCTTAAGGGTTCTTAAGCTACTGCCTTAAGGGTTCTTAAGCTACTGCCTTAAGGGTACTAAGCTACTGCCTTAAGGGTACTAAGCTACTGCCTTAAGGGTACTAAGCTACTGCCTTAAGGGTACTAAGCTACTGACTTAAGGGTACTAAGCTACGGCCTTAAGGGTTCTTAAGCTACTGCCTTAAGGGTTGTTAAGCTACTGCCTTAAGGGTTGTTAAGCTACTGCCTTAAGGGTTGTTAAGCTACTGCCTTAAGGGTTGTTAAGCTACTGCCTTAAGGTTCTTAAGCTACTGCCTTAAGGTTCTTAAGCTACTGCCTTAAGGGTTCTTAAGCTACTGCCTTAAGGGTTCTTAAGCTACTGCCTTAAGGGTTCTTAAGCTACTGCCTTAAGGGTTCTTAAGCTACTGCCTTAAGGGTTGTTAAGCTACTGCCTTAAGGTTCTTAAGCTACTGCCTTAAGGGTTCTTAAGCTACTGCCTTAAGGGTTCTTAAGCTACTGCCTTAAGGGTTCTTAAGCTACTGCCTTAAGGGTTGTTAAGCTACTGCCTTAACGGTTGTTAAGCTACTGCCTTAAGGGTTGTTAAGCTACTGCCTTAAGGGTTGTTAAGCTACTGCCTTAAGGGTTGTTAAGCTACTGCCTTAAGGGTTCTTAAGCTACTGCCTTAAGGGTTCTTAAGCTACTGCCTTAAGGGTTCTTAAGCTACTGCCTTAAGGGTTCTTAAGCTACTGCCTTAAGGGTTCTTAAGCTACTGCCTTAAGGGTTCTTAAGCTACTGCCTTAAGGGTTCTTAAGCTACTGCCTTAAGGGTTCTTAAGCTACTGCCTTAAGGGTTCTTAAGCTACTGCCTTAAGGGTTCTTAAGCTACTGCCTTAAGGGTTCTTAAGCTACTGCCTTAAGGGTTCTTAAGCTACTGCCTTAAGGGTTCTTAAGCTACTGCCTTAAGGGTTCTTAAGCTACTGCCTTAAGGGTTCTTAAGCTACTGTCTTAAGGGAGCTACACCCTACCGGGTGTTAAATCACTCTATATACGGTGTAATATAACAACGTTTACACCCTTTTTCAAGTTTTAAATTTGGGACAAAAAACCTTTAAGGCTGTATATATTAACCCTAAAGAGGGTTTTTATTACATATTTTAGACCCTTAATATACCATTTAAAAAATATTTTTTTTAAGATTACCTTTTATTTTAAGTTTCCAAAATACGTGTTCCGCCTGTAAGACTCATTCACATATTTTTATTTGCGTTAGAAATGGACGGCTGGACGAAAGCGTACGGTATCGACGTCCACAGCCTGCAGCTGGCGGCGCCGGACCTCTTCCACAGCCCCTACTCGATTGACCCTTCGCCTCTGTATTTGGACATGCCGAGTATCCCCCTAGTCAGCGGTTTCGCTTGTTCGGTTCGCAAGAAGATCGAGAATTTTGCGAAACTCTCCATCGTGGAAGGCTCCAAAGTGAAAAAGGACCAACTTTACGACACGGTGGTTCCCAAAATAGCCACGCTGAGCGTACCCTTCGGCAAAGGTATCGTGGTTTCTCTGATCGAAGGCCACGCGGTGGTTCGAACAGTGGGCGACGTAGATCCCATCCTGAGAGACGCGGTCACATCCGTCTTCAACAACTCTTACTTGCTGGACTTGCATTTGATCATGCACGGCCAAGACGTCTTCTACCTGGTCAAGGAGAACACGTGGCGGGTCAACGACGACCTGACCCAACTGCAGCGTCTGGGCAACAAGATCAACACCACGGTCCACGAGAGCAAGCCGGACGAGGATCGCGCCAACCACCACGTCGACATCCGGGTGCACGCCTACCACGCCATCCTCAACATCCGTTACGGGACGACGCTGTCTCGCGAACGCCAACGCTTGCTGCGGCACGCCAAAAAGCACGCGGTCGGCCTTCGCTGGGCGCTCGAGCGCGAACTGGTGCAAGCGAACCACCAGGGCTCCCAGGACTGGACCGAGAAGGAGAAGGAACACATCCTGTCGGCCAATTCCGTGCCGGGGTACCGCGGTGACTACTACCACGACGTTCGTTTCTACCCCGAACTCGCGGACGATCCGTCGAACATTGTTTTCCACAAAACTAGCGAGAAACTCAGGTGATACGAATCTCCGTCTAACAGGTCTTACCACGACCTGCTCCTCGAGGAGTACTCGTGAACGGAACAAAATAAACTATAGAGTAAATATATTCGAACATGGCGCGCTAGTCAGGAAGCTTTCTCTTGTCAAATTACGTAACTTAATTCAAACGGAGCGCGACCAGAAGGGTACGCGACTAACGCTTGTAAAATACTATAAAACTATATGAAAATAAATTATTAAATAAATTCAAATACCAAAATATAAAATACAAATTTCCCCGCATTAAAAGTAAACCAAGGCGAAGCGCTTTATTTTTTTGGAATATATTATAATAATAAGAAACTACGTTTAAAAGGGTAATAAATGAAATAAAATATATTGGAAAGCTGATGTTTATATTAAATGCATTTCGGGGAATACTAGCATTTTGTTGTATATGAAAAATTCAAAAAACGACGACGAAGTTTTGTAACTTTTGAGGCAAATGGTTGTATGATTTTATCCAGTGCGACTGTTGTGTGCGGAAATAACATTGTACGAGTGTATGCGGTGTTATGTTTTAAAAATGTTTAGTGGGAACCATTGGAAACACTTCGGTTTATCAGTGAATTTTCAATTGTCGTCCAAATTCTATATAGTTAACGCGTTATACCTATGGCAAAAAAATTAAAACAAAATCCTAACATTCTGTGTAATTGCAGTTTTTATTAACTTCTTATATTTTCGGTTCAATTTGTCTGTGGAATTCTGTAAAACACGGACGAACGTTAACAGTGCAGATAATAGTGAGAGTAACTTCGCCCTGGAAAACAATTTAACCATACAAATTTCCTAGCGCTGGCTTAGTCTCCCTATTTTTGTAAAAACACTACTGTAGCCAATAGTTTCCACTAATTATTATTAATGTTATTATATACATAATAAAATATATGGATAAAATATCCCGTACTCCCATCTGGTGGAAATTGAGGCAAAAAAATTTGTAAATAGCCAAAAAAAAACGTTATCCTGTTCATAATTCATTTTGCAATCCTTCGTTGGCAAAAAAACAATATACTCATAAAACAAAGTGTTCTCGAATTTATCGTATATATCCAAAGAAAAACTAAAAAAAACTTATCGTAAATTATTGAAAGATCAAAATTATGATCTCTGACCCGACGGAGCCCTTGGGAACGCGCAAAAATGTAAAATAGACCCTAATCTAAAAATACATTTTACTAAAGTGATATTCTGGAGCAATTCGCTCTACGACAGACGCTAAACTTTCGCAGCGCTGTTCAATTTTTTGGATGATAGTGCCGACAGAAATAGGCCATTCCATATTATGGGCAAACCCTAACCACGGGTAATCGTGTATTTTAATATTGAAGAGGAAAACAAACAAAAAACATTTATTAAAATTATAAATATGTGATTGGGCTATTTTATTTTTAATTAAATATATTCCGTAACAAAAAAAAACGAAAATTAGATACAGAAATTTGCGAATCCATATTTTAATTTAAATCGCGTTTAGTTTAGTTTATAATACTGGTAAGAGCTTGAAAGTGCAATTTTACAACTATTATAAATATTATAATATTAAACATTAATTACCCTAACCTTAAATGTATTTAAACGTAATATTTTATAAGAAAAGGTAGGCTGATATATTTCAAATTTGTATTCGAAAATTTTAAATATAGTTTATTTTGATTTTAAATTATGGAAATAAAAACAGTGCTAAAATATCTAGAAAGTGCGGTTTCGAGTTAAAGGTGATAAATTTCGCTGGAAAACAGAATTAAAAGTTACGTGTCAAAATGAGTACGCTATACCGAACTACAAGAAGGACAAATGCATAAACTGTCTTAACAGAATGAGTACGAAAATAGGGTAAAAAGGGGAAAAATAGAAAAATCCGTATAAAAAATTGCGTTTATTGATTTTTCCTCATGTTTTGTACTTCGAATTGTATACAAGAGGGCTGTAAATAGGCTTTCATAGCCAATCAAACCAACAAATAAAAATACATCGTGAGTGTGTTTTTTATAATATATTTAACATTTCTTTTAAGTTATTACAACAATTAAGCATACATAGCTCACATCATAAGTAACGTAACGGAAATAAGTATGGCATTGAGTAAAAAATATCACCGAACTGATTTAGTGCGTAATGAAGATTTAGTTTACAACACTAGTGCCTAAATGTGTCCAAAGTGAAATAAAGTTCAGTTGCAAGTTCAAGTCGGAGTTGGCCTAGAGAGTCAGTGTTGAAAAAGGTACGGCAAAAAGAATGGGAAGTGTCATACTTATTCTCAGTATGTCACTTATGCCTACATGAAATTAAATACAACATTTTGAGGTTATCAGTAGGCCAGAGTCATTATACCATATACGTAAAATTATTGTGTAAATTATTCTTGTACATAGTTTTGCATCAATACGTCATCAATGACGCAATTCCAAGTATAGATATATGCACCAAGAATAAATATGGAATTTGAGCAAAAATGAACAGTTCCACGCCGCCAATTGTTTAGTGTAGATTTCATAGTATAAAAGTGAGGGTTAACAGTTTCAATCGTCTGTTTGGGGGTTTTAATTATTTTCGAGGAATTAAGAATTTAGTTTCAAGTTAAAAATGGTTAAATGCCTTTTTAAAAATTGTTCGAGTAGTTCAATTAGAAAGGGAGACCTAAAATTGTAAATTTATTCGATACCGAAGGTAATTGTACAACTTGATCAACTTTGCCAATTTATTTCCATAGATATTCCTGTCGTAAATTTTATTTAAATAACCTGGGTTTAAAATTATTTGGGGCCCGTAACTTTATCAATTTAAAATTTTTATAGCTTTGGTTGGGTTGCTTCGATGAGATTACCAACAAAATGGCTACCTATTTAGTAGCTACGCGTGAAAGGGTTTGAATTTTTGACCTCCCTTCCCGGTTTCCATGGAGACCATATATACTGAATGGGAAAATCATATTACCCAAATCAGTAATCTTTGCTAAGAAAGAAGAATCAGCTTCCATGATCGATGACCTCGAACTAACTAAAGGGCTTCAAAATCATTTGATAAATTCAGCCCGAATTTCGGTCTGCCAGCAGATCTCGCAAATCATAGTTTGTCATTTTCAGCCGTATTTGTGGAAACTTGCGTGATAAACTATGGAAATTTAAATGATTCTGGAGTCCATTAACTGACGGAGACTTTTATTTGATATCTGGGCGTGGGAGAAAGGTTTCTTTCTAACAAGGCTGCCGAATTTCTTCCGTTGTAAAACTAATTCCTCCATTTTCATCTATTAATAATCAGCTATAGGCTAATACCCAAGGCACCACCTTAGGCCTAAGTCATCAAGCGACTTTTGGAGCCATTAATTCAGGTGGCCGGGTTACAATGCGTATTAGGGTGGTGGCAAACCCTGCATGCCACGAGATGCAGCCAACACCATTCGCCGAAGCTAAATTTACCATCTACCATTTGCACCGTGCACCAGTAAACCTCGAGACACGTCAGTTGTAAACAGACGGGGACCGATTTATATCCACTCTTATTTCAGTTCGGCTGCTAGGAAGTGTTTCAACCAAATAAAACCCACCCTATCATTCCGAAAGTTCTTCCTCTCTAGTGAAGACTCACTTCCTCTACGTCATAGCGTCGACTTCTCTCCCACTCATCCAAAATTTGTGGTAAGATGGCTGATCAGTTGCCGTTATGACTTAAAGGAAGTGAAATTTTAAAAATTGAATAATAAAAGAGACTTCATGACTGAAATTTTTATAAAAACAAACAAATAAATGATAAAATCATCCACAAATCGAATAATTTTATCCAAGGGTATAATTTACCACAGACCTAGAATAAAAACAACATTAAATAGGTTTAAATGTCCACAAATAAAGAAATCATGACCACAAGTTAATCGGCATAAAAACATGAACATTTATTGAACAATCAAAGCTTTCTTCGCCTTTGATGGTCTACCTATTTTTCTTTTTCCCCCGAGCAGGACGTTTTTGGCTTCTTCAGGAAATTGCACCAACTTTTTATGAAATAAGATTCCATTCCTGTAGGTCTTCAAAAACACTGGGTATGTGCAACTAGCTATTTCCCAATGTTGAGTGTCCATACTTACACACCACAAACGAAGTTGTTGCTTTTGAAATGAGTTGAATGTTTTCCAATTTTTCTTCTCGTTTTGTCTTATATAAGTTGTAATGTCCTTTTCATTCAAAGATTTCGCATTGGACGGGTTAATAAAAAAGACTTCTAAACTACGGAGAAAAGCTTAAACGTTTTTTATTTAAGTTTGATTCGGTACAATCCAATGATCACGCTCTATTAATATTAAACGCAACTTGAAAAAATCTTCCAATACAGTCATCTTTCGGCTTCTGAATGTATGATACGTTCTTTTCACTTGATCTTTAGCTTCTGTTAATTTATCGCAGGTATGCATTTTCCCCATGCATTATTTTCTGCTCGTCGCCGCTTAGAGGGTGGCTCAACTGAAAGCGCTTCATCGGATTCACGTATTTCATTAATATTAATTAATTAATTAAAAAATTTCGTGGTAAATTAAAAGATTTCGTGAAAATTACAAAACTCCGTGAAAATTACAAAAATTCGTGAAAATTACAAAACTCCGTGAAAATTACAAAATTTTACATATATTTTAAGGACTCGGTCTCAAACTCTTATTTCGGCTCGATTTCAAATGAGCCCGTGCAGCTATGCAGGAAACTTCATCGAGTCGAGTCGAGTTGACAACAATCGCAACGGAAGGTGGTCAGTAATCGACTGCAGCGATACCAAGTTTTTCGAACTGATCTAAAATTTTACGCAATTTCCCGATTCTTCGTGTTAACGCGTGGTTTAGTTAGCCAGAGTATTAAGCCCCCTTAGAATATTGGTCCATGTTTTCACCGGAGTGGATCAAACCTACATAAATAACATAATCGATTAAATCTATCACCATCTACGTATAGTCGTGTTTATCTTTCATTCTATTTACAAAACATTTGATCCTTAATAATATTCACAGTTTTTGACTTAGGTATTAACTTATGAATTTCGTGACCTTTTTGCATAAGCTTGAATTATGAATTTGAGATTACGTGTAAAGCTTGTTTTCCACTAGCGCGCGTCATAATGTTATTTTCTTTACGCGCGTAAAAACGTTTGAACGTTTCAAAGCTGAGAAACGCGTCGTTGCGCGCGCCAGTGGAAAACAAGCTTAAGCCTTTTGAAACAGAGTGCACTAAGTTAAAACGTGATAAAATTAGAACAAAATTGAAGAAATTTAAAAACTTACTAATAGCTCGTACCGATAGGTCTTCGAGCAAACAAAAAGATGCGAAACTCGGACCAAATAGGTCTTCGAGTGAAAAACTAAATTAAATTAAATAAAATAGCCAGAAATTCCAACGGTAGACCGGTTTCGTCCTATTTGGGACTGGTCAGTACCGTGCGGGAAATCTGGCTCGCGACTATAACACCGAATAGAGAAACTAAGCCTAAACATTAAACATTTCAAAACGAGTTGCGTAGCAACGGAAAGCCGAATAGGGGGAGAGTGGTGGAGATTAGTACATACGCAATGTTAAGTTAAAAGGAACCACCTATGGACTGCATTGTAAAGGATGATAAAATTAGTGAATAAGTAGATTAGTCCATTATGAAAAGGGATAATAAAGCTAAGCCCTAAACAAATTGAAGAAATTTAAAAACTTACTAATAGCTCGTATACCGATCG
This sequence comes from Leiobunum rupestre, assembly GCF_980474605.1. Classification (NCBI taxonomy): domain Eukaryota; kingdom Metazoa; phylum Arthropoda; class Arachnida; order Opiliones; family Sclerosomatidae; genus Leiobunum; species Leiobunum rupestre. Next base: position 14,891,151 of record NC_143388.1, read on the forward strand.
GTCTTCGAGCAAACAAAAACGTGCTGCTTTTTCACCAATCAGATGGTATGGTGGAGAAGTGACTAGCAATCACCCGTCGCAGCAAGAGGAGCCAAGCCCGATCCCACTAGGAACCACTTGCCACCGGTAATTGGTTTCACAAGTCACTAATTGTGTGATTCCTTCTGCATTGGCTTAGCTGATTATTATTATTATGAAACGTTAGGCCGAAACTTTGAGATAGAATAATAATTTATATTAAAATCACTTAAATTAATAAAATGTGTCCTCACTTTTCTTTTCCTTAAATTCTTGGAATTAAACATCTTTAAAGCTAAAAAATGGCAATGACACAAAAAATGTTTTTTATAATGCAACAGTTTGCACTTTGCCACGCCATATTTTTCGTGGGACTTTACTTTTGAAAGTTTAAATTTTGGCGTTGCCTAGACAACGGAGTGAACACCTAGTGGCAAGAATTGTCAAAGTAAAATGCCAGAAATTAATTTATTTATATTAACGTAAGCAACGGTTTAAGATATGATTCGCGAGTGTACGACATAATCCGTATAAAAATTACAATAGGCCGATAAAAATATTTCGCCTAAGTTGTTCTCTTTCCCTAACTACTAGAGGATTTCGGAAAGGGGGTAGGAAGGGGAAGTAAGTCTGTGACGTATGTTCAACAGCACCGCCATCTATGTACAGATATAAAAACTATAAAAACGTTTATAACAAATTTTGTCTGCTGCAGTATTTTTGTGGGAAACATAAGCCTTAGCAAGAATCGTGGCCTTACACGAACGTTTCTTATGATTAACACGTCAATGATAAGTTAAAAATATAAAATGAATCGTCTAATTGGAATTGGAGGATCTGTTTGCTGTTTTATTTAAATGCTATTTAATTTACATTTATCAAAAACATTAACAAACCTTTTCTTTGGAGAATCCATCGCTTCAAACTTAGCGATTCGCGAATTGCGAATTCGTTAGGATGCAAAAAAAATCGTCGAAGTTGGCCGTAAATTCCGACCATACAGAGAAATCCTCTTTTTCGCGGGTTTACGCGGGGGAAGTACTGATGGGAAGTCTCCTCGTAGGATAATATTTTTATCGGCCTATTCCTTAGTCAGTTAAGTTCCATTTTAATACACCAAGACGCAATGTGCAAGTTTGAGACACTAAAATCTGCCCTGAAAGTAAAGCTTCAAGAGAATGTAAGGCAGAATTTTCAAAATTCACCAGCCACAATCACTTCCAGGCAGTGGCGGACTGGCCATAGAGTGAACCATGGATCGTTCATGAATTGGGCCCCCTTAAACATGATAGCATTAGAGTGGTTAAGGCTGGCCCCTTTGTCTCCTGGCAATCAAAAATATTAGGCCCAGTCCGCCACTGCTGCCAGGTGATGATGTAGAACGGCGGATATGGTAAGATTTATTTCAAGACGTATAAAAGCCGTCATCTTTATTCTGGGGAGAAAATACTGGGGGATTACGATCCATGTGGAAGTGGTAGAAAGGCTCCAAGAACGCTCATGTAAATTAACCTGCCACATTTTAATCCCCGCTTTTTTGTCTCTCTCCGTTTTGGAAGTTGAAAGTTGGCTGAGCTTCCTTTGAGCTTCGATCTTAACTTCCTCGCGGTTGGCGACGATGGGGAACTGGTTCTTAAGCCAGCCTATCTTTCCTGTTCCTTCTCTTCCGCGCTCAGGCAGCTGTGGCAGCGCGGATGCAACCAGTGAACCCACCGAGATTGATACAGATCTCTAGATAAATAGTCCGCGTCGCTGTCCCTGGAGAGCGAAACAGCTTAGTTCAAGAATTAAAAAACAATGAAGTGGCCGATCGATTGAGGGGGCTTATGGTGGCGTTGGTGTTACTTTCCAAACCTCCCCTCGAGATTCCAAGCTCTCTTTCTCCGTTTGAGAAGTTCTTCTCCAAAACAGAAATCTTTTGTCTGTTGTTTTAACTTTTATTCAATATATCATTCTCCTCACCTTCTCTAACATTTTGTGAGATATGAATGGATTGTGCGAGCTGTAGGTGTTAGCAGAAGTAAATAATAGCACGAGGAATTCATCTTTTTATTCTAATAACGTTATTAGAGTTAAATATGTAGCTTCACCGTCACCTACTGACTATTTAAATTACGTTTTGAGGAAAAAACAGTTGGTGGCATCTAGGAGCAACAAACACAACACCCCACAGAAGGAGAACGCAACCCGTCAAAAGTCGTGGATTTTCTTGTGTACGTTTTTCATTGGCTAGACGCCTTAGCGCCTGCTGCCGTCGGAAGGGGAAAATTCCGAAATTGTCTTCCCCCCGCCCGTAAAACGTTCAGCGTAAATGCTCGTGACGCTCTCCAATGAAATTCGTACACAACCCTTCGTTAGCGTGTTTAAAGGCTAGCTGCGTTCTCCTTGTGTTTGTTGCTCCTAGGTGGCATAATGCAGTGCTGGTGCCAGAATATTTGGACTAGGTAGCCATACCTGCATACTTCTATGTGTCAAGGCTACTAGTAGTTGAATTTAGATGGCTCGTGTGTCTTAAAGCAAGTGGCGATTCTAGTGTAGTACTTGGATAGTACGATAGATGTCGTATTCGGCAGAGCCTCCAAACTATTGTATTTACTGTATTATAAAATATTTCTACGTGCTTTCACTGTTTTTTTTCTACGTCACCCACCACCAATTTCGCTAAAACTAAACAAAAAGTTGGCTGTACTTTTTGCATTTTCCGATAAGATTTCCCTAAAACATTTTACACGGAGCTCAAGTTAGCCTTAGTGACTTTGGAGTTCAAACTGATTTTAATCTAATTTCGATACTAATTAAATTAATTATTATTGCAATACTCATATCAACTCTGTGAAAGTATCGTTAATACTTAGATATTTATTAGTTAGTAATTTATGATAAACAACAACCTTTACCTGATACATTACTGTGGCTGTCAATGAAATGTTAAGCCTTAGTTCACAAGGCTATAAACATTAACTGTTAAACAACACGAAACCGTGCAATTTTTTCGTTATTTTAAATATTTAAATCCTCTCCTTTTATGACTAGTTATGTAAACGAAATACTTTTATACTTTAAACATTTGTTATAACAATTTTTTTAATATCACTTGGATTAATTTTAATCCGCCGTGTTTTGTAAATACTTACACTCGGTAGCAGACGACATACCGAGCTCAAGAGTCAAGCGAGGGTAAAAACAATGAGTAATATATATAACGTTGATCAAAATCATCCTTGCAAAAACAGTTTTATTTCCCCCTATTACCATAACGAACATTTTGTGGAAAGGTCTATTCAAGCAAGATAGGAAGGGAGGCGAAGTAGGAGAGGTGAAAGCTAGGAGGATGAAAGTGAACCTGGAGTGGTAATTTGCGCGCACTATGGACTGCACCTGCGGCCTGCCTCTCGGCTTTGGCCCGGTTCATCGTAATGTGCTGCCATCTCTGAACGGCAAAATCTGAACTGTGACCTTAAAATAAGCTAAGCAGGTCCTAGGCAGGGTTTAGAATATGAACGTCGTGTATTTCTATAGTTATAGATAATTAGAAAGATTTTGAAAGATAAAATGAATATAATATCAGCAATTTTGAATGAGCACGGGGCCGTTGTTCGTATATGTGGAACCGAAATCCGCTAGAGGCGCTCCGTGTCCGGCTTGGTTCATACGATTGTAACGACTTCTAGCCGCAGCTCTAATTACTAAAAATTAAAAAAATAGCTTTTTTTTATATCGCGAAATATGCTTAGCTTGGTGAGGTGGGCCTAACAAATCTTTCAACATTTAACGTATATCGTTAATAATGGTTAAGTAATGGCAATTAGTTGACTATCAGCTATCCTATTTCCAACTTTCCTTTTTTTAGTATTTGGATTTTTCTTATTTCCTAAATGTTTTATAATGCAAGTTGAAGTTATAGGTTACTAGGCCTTGGTGACATGGCCAAAATATTAAACATACAAAATTAATCAAATTATTCTTACCCGCGTCTTTTTTATTAGATGCACAACTATAACTGTGCTCATTCAAAATTGCTGATATTATATTCATTTTATCTTTCAAAATCTTTCTAATTATCTATAACTATAGAAATACACGACGTTCATCTTCTAAACCCTGTCTAGGACCTGATTAGCTTATTTTAAGGTCACAGTTCAGATTTTGCCGTTCAGAGATGGCAGCACATTACGATGAACCGGGCCTAAGCCAAGAGGCAGGTGCAGTACATAGTGCGCGCAAATTACCACTCCAGGTTCACTTTCATCCTCCTAGCTTGTAGGAAGCTTAGCGCGCGCTCGGCGGAAAAATTTCGGAAAAATGGCGGCAACATTGCGGCCGCTACGCTACTTGTTGCCGCCATTTTTCCGAAATTTTCCCGCTGAGTTCGCGCTAAACTTCTTACAAGGATGCTGGCGCGTTCATCCCTTCTACTTCGCCTCCCTTCGTATCCTCCTTGGTCTATTGGCTGTGTTTTCAAGAGCTTACCAGTGCTTCCGCAAGCGGGGAATTTTTCCCTTTTCGGGATTTTTCGAATCTGTTCCATTGCGCCGAATCCCATTCGACCGAAAAAGTCGCACTTTGGCGGATTTAGGATTCGGTCTAATTTGATTGTCCCATTCGACCGAAAAACCCGCACTTCTCCGGGTTTAGGATTCGGTTTTATTCGTTTCAGCATCTGTCAGAACAGCATGCAGTGTTACCTAACCTAACCTAACCTAAACTAAAGGAGTAGTAAGAAAAACTATTTTTTTTTGCGGTCGCTCAATTGTGAATATTGCGTCAGTCGATTAGAAAATACAAAACCCGCCTTTGGGCTAATTTCATCAAAAACATTGGCGGAATTCGGTCTAATGGGATTCGGCGCAATGGGAAGATACTAGAGGTCGGGGACGGTTAATCATTATCCTTGTTTAAATTGATTTTTTTCGGGAAAAAAATGTAAACAAAGAAATTTACCGGTTAATATTTCGGAAAATGATTAAAAAACATGTATTATTCGTAAAATTGTAGCTTTTTATCGAAAAAACGTCGTTTTTTCGATTAATTTTACAAATTTATCAAAAAATTAAAAGAAAAATACAGAAATATAAATTATTTGATCAAAACGTTTTACGAATAATTTTGAGAGCTTTATCTATTGAATAAAAGTTAACCATCCCCGACCTCTAGAAGATACCGATTTTTCAACCTTCCAAAACGTTAAAAGGGAATAATGCAATTTAATTAAGAGGGAAAACGAGAAAAGTGAGGGACAAAAGCATACATATCTCAGGGGGAAAATGACGGAAAGTGTTCTTTTCACGGGGAAAAAGGGAATTTTAGCTTTTCTGATAACATTGCCTGTTGTTGTCTACTATAATTCTAAGAGTCACAGATGTAAAAAATATTATTAATACGTTCCTAAAATGATGGTCATTGTGATAGTAATGGATGTCATGATCCAAATATCCATTTGCTACTTATATATTTGACCAAAATTATTCAAACGTAAGTAATTTTGTAATAAATAAAACCCGATATTTGGAATTATTTTCAGAATTAAACTGAATAGTTATATAAATTAATATTAAAAGCTTCAAAATATAGCGAGATATAAAAATAGGAATTTCCAGGTCAAAAAAGGGAAAAAAGTATTTTTCGTGTAATGAAATTATCACAAAAGGGAATTTTAAATATCAAATGTGGAAGCTCTGTCGGGGACTAAATATGGACCGTATATTTGCAACGGGTCACGGGCAGTCGCTAAACTTGAACTAGTCTCACGAATTTCGAACGAGGCCTAGCGTCAAATATTAAACGAAAATTCCATTTCTTGTGATAGAACGGCTGTGGAGGCGGCTACATGGTACTTTAATTTAAGACCCAAATCCCTTGGGGACTCTTGAATAAAAACGGAAGAATTATATATGATAATTAACCATCCAAATGCTGCTAAATTTATCATGAGTTTCCTAGCTTGTGGCGAAAGCTTTTTTTGGAACGATAGCCACTAATATCGATTAAGGTTAGTATGAGAGATTGATAAACTATAAGGACGAACACGACCTCCTTGTTTGGACTGTCTCTGAGGATTTAAGTCAAGCGCTTATTTTTTTTTCCTTTTTGGAGAGCGGCCGACCAATGAAGACATTTTCTCTTTTATGTTTCTCTAAAACGGCTGTTCTATCCTCTCTTTTCGGCTATTGAAGGAATTCCCTCCGGAAACGGTACGAGAAAGAGCCCGGGAAAAATAGTTCAGATCCCATTCTGGCAGCTTAAGATTATTTCCTGCCCAAAGGAGAGTGTGTCGACAACCCTAGCCTACTCTTCCGAGTTGTATATCAACTCCACTCCTACATTTCAGTCGGATTGAAATCCTGGGGGCATTCTTCCAAATCCTGATGGGGAAATTCCGAAAATATATTTAGAGAAAATTTGCTATATACAGGGTGTTTCAAAAGGATATGCAAAAATTTGAAGGAGTTGTAGGTGGCGAGTTGAGAAGTGTGCCTGTTTTACCCCCACTTTCCTATGATGAGTTAAAAGAGCGCCAGCGAGTTTCAAAGTGTGGCCTGCTAGCCCCTGGAAGTAGGCTGCAACCAGCGCAAAACCAAGCAGCAGGGACTTAAAATACTGTTTAAGTTTACTTTTTTTTACGCTGGTTACCTCTAGAGGTCGGGGACGGTTAATCATTATCCTTATTTAAATTGATTTTTTTTCGGGAAAAAAATGTAAACAAAGAAATTTACCGGTTAATATTTCGGAAAATGATTAAAAAACCTGTATCATTCGTAAAATTTGAGCTTTTTATCGAAAAAAAACGTCGTTTTTTCGATTAATTTTACAAATTTATCAAACAATTAATCGGATAATACAGAAATATAAATTATTTGATCAAAACGTTTTACGAATAATTTTGAGAGCTTTATAATCTATTGAATAAAAGTTAACCATCCCCGACCTCTAGTTACCTCGATTTATTTGTTCACAAAGTCCTTTTTTACCTATCACACGAGCCCAAACCTTAATGTTCGCATTTCCCTGCTGCTTGGTTTTACTATTGTTGCAGCCTACTTCCAGAGGCTAGTAGACCACACTTTGAAGCTCTCTGGCGCTCTTTAAACTCATCGTAGGAAAATGGGAAAAACAGGCATACTTCTCAACTCACGCCCTACAACTCCTTAATTTTTTTGCATAACCTTTTGAAACACCCTGTATAGGCATAGTATTTCATATTTATGTATTTGTAAAGGAAGAGTCTTTTTAATTATGACCTGAAATACTTAAAATAGATCATAAAACGAGCATTTAGTTAAACCGCCTTCGCTATTGTATTTGAGATAACTTCAAGACCTTGACATCCCAAATACCAAATTTGGGGGTTCAGAAATCAAAAGTTGTTCAAACGGTTTTATTCCCTTATCATATATTACCAAAACAATTTTTTATCTATTTTTATTTGATGGAGTGTGCGTATTTTAATTTGAAAATCTTGATTACTATCTTTCACTGTGTCCAATTTTGCACCAGAATTAATTCCGTGGTTTTAATTTTTGCTGGGTCAACCTTTAGGATCTTCATTGTGAACCCACAAGAAATTAACTAGAAAAAAACTTGGTGCTATAGATTTACGGCTCCATTCAAAACACACCCTTTTCATGGCTTTATCCGCGAAAACTTATAATTACCTCCCTCAATAACGGCTATCTCAAGTCCAAATATTTTTGCAATTCACTCTTTAGTTTATTATTAGAATAAAGTTTATGTATGTGTACGTTTATTCCTTAAATTTGGTATTTCGGATGCTTTCTGAAAACTCTTAAACATAGTATTATATTACATAAAGGCTGCCCAAATAGACCATCTTTATTTAATGGTGAGCGCGACCTTGAAAAAGATGTTGTAGACCTTCAAAAGTCTTATATCGAAAATGTTATAATATCTAATAACAAAAATAAGCAACATAATCAAGGCGGCTTTGACCTTGAAAATGGTGATCTTGACCTTGAATAATAATCAGCAAGGCACCACATTAGGCCAAAGTCATCGAGCGACATTTAATGCTTTAAACAGGTGGCCGGGTTACAATGTGAAGGAGGGTGGTGGAAAGCCCATCATACCACGCGAGCCAACAGCTCCCTATACTTACTATTACCTTTAACCCTAACAAGTTTTTATCGAAGGGGAAACCGAAGAACTCGGGGGAAAACCCCTTAAACCAGCGGGGAGAGAACTTGCAACTCAACGCAGAAGGAGTAGTTCCGAGTTTTCACCCAGTGCCACAAGTTGGGATCGAACCCGGTTCCTTTTGCTGCGAGGCGAAGGTGCTAGCCATTCCGTCACAACGTGCCTATCTCACCCCACCACCCCCATTGCCTACATTCTGATTTACTAAAATTAGTTTCCTAACTAGAAACCCCGTTTCTAGTTAGGAAAACGGGAAGGGGAAACCGAATTTCATAGCAGAAATGCATTGTAATCGTATGAAAATAGTTCCAAATAAATTACTTGGTATTGTGAAACGATTATCGAATAATAAAATTGTTATATTTTTAATTTGCAATATTTCCATATTGTTTGGTAAGTGTGTCACTCGCGATTCATTGGTGCGTGGTAATCGCGGTATGATTTCAGAGATGGAGCTTATATAAACTTTTATTCAAAGCGGTCATGAAGATCGCGTTGGGTCATGGGGTATACAGAGTGCGCGACCAATTTGAGCAACACGCGGCGCCATATACGATAATAGCTTTCCTTCAAATGTCTCGGAATTTTCCGCTCCCTCGAAGGCTATTTCTCCCGCGGGAGTTCTTTCGCTTTGCCAATCAATAGTTAAATTTATTGGCCCGTAAGCTTCTTCGAGCGGGTATGTTGGGAAAGGGAATCGGGCTGCTGCCGAGAATCAATTTTTCGTTTTCTACATGAGCGAATACATACCGCTCGGGTAATGTAAAAAAGTGGTTTCTATACCCCGCGAACCTCCAAACCCGGCTCCCATCTTCGAAGTTGGGAATTGTAGCGAGAGAAGAAGGATCCTAGGAGGGAATCGATCCCGTATTGCTAGCTACTCTATTTATTACCTAGGACTCGCCGTTAAGCCTCGGCTTCTGCCATTCTCTACCTGCAGAAATAAAGGTGGCTTTCCCTCGCCACCCCGCCGAAAAAAAAGCAATTCCCCGAGAGTTTCCCCTTGGTTTCAAATATAGGTGGCGCCACCTTAGTAATTCTCGCGGCTTTGCCTTTGGGATTGGGCTAGTAAAATGGGAAAGCGCAGCCCTGCCAGCCTCGCGGGTTTATTTTGTTTGACCGAAAGATTATTTCCACGATTCTCTTTCCTTTTCATCTTGAGCTTCCCTTCCATTCTCTCTCATCTCTCTCCGCTCCCGCATCCTTCCGCAGTCTTCCTTTTTACTTATACGGCGTCTCTCCATCTTTTTGATCCCTGTTAGATGATAGTGATTTTGGAGACCTATTTTTTTAACCTCTATTAACCCTTTACTCTATTGAATTTCGACGAATATAAGCTAGCGATTTGTCAGAATGCTAGATTACCCTTTGCGAAATGTGCATCGTAATATTTAAAAGTAGACAGTTTTGTATTTCGTAGGTTTTTGAAAGATAAGAAATGGGTCGGTCTTGGAGGTTTACGATGTGATATTTGCACCATTGACAATTATTAAATGTTTTTAGTAAAGGATGGTTTGTTAAACTCAGCAGGATTTGGTCGTTTTTAACCCGTAAGCAGAGGGATACGACATTTGCAAATTTTGCGTCTCAAAGTAATTTAAAGGGGAACGGCCAAGCTTTTCCAAATATGGCCTTATTTCCGTATCAAAAGATTAACAAGACGTGTTTGGGTTTGAATTTTCGCCGCCATCTTAGGGGCTGCCGCCAGCGCCCCTAACCCCGTATGAACGATTTGCGAACTATCCTAACTTTTAAAATCGCGCAATTTAGGCATAGGTCTCTTATAACTGGAACGCAAAACAAAATTTTTTCGTCTTCAGCAGCGCGCGCTTTTACGTAGTTTTTCTGTCTCACCGACTTATCACCAGGTGTCGCGGCGGACGCGCGCTTTTCGATTTCCCGAAATTTCTTTATTTTATTAAAAATTAACCACTCAATATTTTTTGATAGGTATAGCTGTATATTCTTCTCACGCGCAATTTGCACACGCGCTAGAAAAACCTATATTCCTCTGGCAACTGTCGCGCGCATTCGTAGACTTGCAAACGTAAGATTCTGTGACGTAAGAGGCAGCATATTCTATTTTTTACTTTTTATTCGTTTTAACAGAAGTAAATGAACCGATAGAGGTCGGGGACGGTTAATCATTATCCATGATTAAATTGATTTTTTTCGGGAAAAAATGTAAACAAAGAAATTTATCGGTTAATATTTCGGAAAATGATTAAAAAACATGTATTAATCGTAAAATTGAGCTTTTTATCGAAAAAAACGTCGTTTTTCCGTTTAATTTTACAAATTTATCAAAAAATTAATCGTATAATACAGAAATATAAATTACTTGATCAAAACGTTTTACGAATAATTTTTTAACCATCCCCGACCTCTATGAACCGAAGTTATCGAAATAGCGCTCAGAATCGGAGGGCATATTTTCCTTATGAAAATGATGATAAATAAATCGAGTCAAATAAAAGCTAATTTACTTCCCCGTCTTTTGACGCGATAAATTGCACTTGAAAATGTGAGTATAGCTATTTCTACGTGAAAAAAATTGTTTCATAAAAACAAAAACGTTTTTGTTCGGCCTAGGAGCGCGCGAAATTTCAAATTCGAGGTTAAAATGTAACTTCATAAGGAAAACGCCTCCAACATGGGGAGTATAGCAGTCTGATAACTTCGATTCATTTACTTTTGATTTTATTTTATATAAGCATAGATATATTAGACACCGACTAATACCAAAATATAAAGCATATTTTTATGTTTGACACATTTTGAAAACTATAAAATATAGACGGTTTTAACTAGTGTTGTAAGTCGGAAAATTTTCCGGAAAATGACCGAAACCTTTTTTTTCCGGAACATTTTCCGTATTTTTCCGAAAAAAATTAAAAAAAGTTTTAATTCCATGATTAGTCTAATAATGTTTGCAAATTGAAGTAAAGCGGTATTTTCGCCTCATTTTTTCGAATCTAAAAGTAAAACTAAACCTCTAGACTAGTTTAAACTGATTAACAATATAACGCTATTAATGTTTTGTAGTATGTTTACTGATATTAGGCATTTTATATCGATAAAAAGTTAAAAACATTAAAAACCCTTAAAAGGTAATTTATGTTTCAAATTTTTATTTTTCCGATTTGCGGAAAATTTTCAGCAATTCGGAAAATTTTCCGGAAACTTTTCTGGAAAATTTTCTGCATTTTATTTTTCCGGAAAATTAACAACACTAGTTTTAACGAATATTTCAAATTCTTCTAATTGGGTAAAATATCAAAATAAAACCAAGAATGGTTTCAGGATCAAGTCCAAACTTCATTTACTTTATTGTTTTTCATAATTAAGTCTCGCGAATGTACAATTTGAAAGACTATTTCTGTTCATTACATTCCCTTCGCGAGTTGGTCGTTTCTTTTTTGACAGCAATTAATTACTGGTCGTCTTTGGCGGAAGCCTCGGGACTTAATTAGAGCACGGCCCGTTTGACATCGAAGAAAGAGCGATATTTTTATCCAAGCTCATCATCTAGAGCCTCCTTATATTTCTCCGTTCTTGGGCCACCCTCGAACGGTCATTAAAAATCTGATTCATCTTTACTCCCTCCTTTGAAATAGATGGCGGATGTCTTCGGCGATTCGAAAGATTTTGCTTTTCCCTTTCTTTGAATTTGTTGCTCGTAATTTTAATGACTGTTTGTAACTAGGAGCAACAAACACAAGGAGAGCGCAACCAGCCTTTTAACACGCTAACGCAGTGTTGTGTACAAATTTCATTGGACGAACCTTTAGGCTGAACATTTTACAGGCGGGGGGAAGACAATTTCCGAATTTTCCCCTTCCGACGACAGCAGGCGATAATGCGTCTAACCAATGAAAAATGTGCGCAAGAAAATACACGGGGTGCTGAGTTTGTTGCTCCTAGGTTTGCGGCGGCGATAGGCTGCCGGGTCACACGTAGAATCAATTTATTTTGAAAGAAAGTGTAAAGAGTTTTGAAATTTGGTAGTAATAATTGTGGGGCCAATGACTTCAAGGCGTATGGAATTTTGATTATCAAAAGTTATTTCGGAAAACCTAAACTTATTTTGAAATTTCAGAGTACGATTTCGGCGCTTTCAAGTTGATTTCCAGATTTTTATAATCATTTTTCTCTAGAGTGAACGGGATTTTTACGAATGTAGGGTCACATAATCGTTTGAATTTGGATGATAGGCCTACAAAATCACGTTTTTAGGACGGCCTGAGTATGCCTGAGTCACGTGACGGAAAAGGAGGCGCTACATCAAATTGTATGCGAATTTTTCAAATGATTCTGTGGACCTTTAACGTCAAACTGCCATTTTACACTCGGCTAAATAAACTTCAATCCATAAGTAAATGGTAGAACTATTAACCAGCCCAGCTGCGCGAGCTTTTTGATAGCTCGGCTCGACTCCAGGGCTTCCACATTTGATACCTAAAATTTCCCTATTGCAATAATTTTATTAAACCAAAAATCAGTTTTTTCCCTTTTTTGATTTATGAAATTCCCATTTTTTACCCTCGCTATATTTTGAAGCTTTTTATACTAATTTATATAATAATTCAGTTTAATTCTGAATAGAATTACAAATATAAGATTTTACTTAATACAAAATTACTTACATTTGAATAATTTGGCAAAAATATATCCTCAAAAGTCGCAAATGGATATTCAGATCATGACCTTCATTACTATCAAAGTGACAAACATTTTAGGAACGTATTAAAAATGTTTTTACATAACATATCCAGGGACTAAATATACAATTAGAGCAGACTAGAACAGGCAATGCTATCAGAAAAACTAAAAAATCCCTTTCTTCCTGCTCATAGAAAAGTTTTCCCTCATTTTCCCCTGCGATAGGCCGTTTTCCCCGAGGGGCAGGTCACTTCCATTTTGGGTGCGTCTTAATCATAGTAAAATGATAAAATCAGGGTAATCGTGATTAAATCAGGGTAATCAAGATTAAAAAATCTAATCAAAATCTAATCACGATTTAAACGATATTTAATCATTCTAATCATGATCTAATCTTTTTATACAGATTTATTCATTTTAATTAAATTTAATCATTTTAATTAAATTTAATCATTTTAATTAAATTTAATCATTTTAATTAAATTTAATCATTTTAATTAAATTTAATCATTTTAATTAAATTTAATCATTTTAATTAAATTTAATCATTTTAATTAAATTTAATCATTTTAATTAAATTTAATCATTTTAATTAAATTTAATCATTTTAATTAAATTTAATCATTTTAATTAAATTTAATCATTTTAATCACGATTTAATCAATATAATCGGTTGAATCGAGAATTTATCATTAAAATCAAAACTAAAGTACGATTTAATCATACTAATCATGATATAATTTTTTTAATCAGGATTTAATCATTTTAAACAGATTTAATCATGATTAAATCAGATTTAAACATTCTAATCTTGATTAAAAGTGATTTAATCAACTTAATCGTGATTAAATTGAATTTAATCAATATAATCACGATGAATCGGATTTAGTCTTTTGAGGGGTGCGTCGTTAATCAAGGAAGTGACCTGCCCCTCGGTTTTCCCTCTTAAATGGCATTATTCCCTTTTAGCGAATGTTGAAAAATTCCGGAAAACGGAAAAATTCCCCGCATGTGGAAGCACTGCTCGACCTCGACTAGCAAAAGCAGCGGCTCGACTGAGGTTTGGCTCGCTTTAAATGCTTGTTTAAAAAATACTCAATACGTAGAACTTGACTCCCCCCCCAGCTTATTAAGGAGTGTATTGGTAATTTCGAGGGTAATTTGGTATAGTAAAAAACCGATCGAAACGTATACTGGTATACTGTATATGTAATATTTTTTTAATCACGCTTTATGTCACTTAAAAGTAAAAACAACAATGTTATTGGTGGGGAGAAGGAAGGTAAAAATAAACAGTGATTTAAAGTGGGGGGTATCACCACTCGCGGTATTGGGGCGGGGATAAGCTTTCTCGACAGAGCTGGCTCGAGCTCGTGAACAGTCCTACTAAATGGTTTGAATAGTTAAACATAATCTTTTTTGAACGAAAAACCGTCGACTAACTTTGGAGAAACTACAGACTTTTATACCCTAGTGGGAAACATGAATTTAGTTTATCTCATTTAGTATACCCTTTAATGGTTCATAGTGGGAAAAACATGAATTTAGTTGATTCTCTTTTGTACTCCCTTTAATCGGGAGAGTTTCGTTTTAATAAAACAGAGGCGTTTTTTTAAGGTAGTGGATGTTCGGTTTAGAGGTGGTATGAACCGTAGCGATGAAGAGGAGACCTATGGAAAAACCCCTTTCTATGGGTAACTGGAATGGGTATATACAGGAGGTCCGAAATAACCTTAGCGCGCGGGGAGTCGAGAGACGGCTGGACTCTTAATGACCCTTGGTGATGTTGGAGAACGCGCCGTAAGGTGCGCTCCATTTGTTAGGGTGTGACCGGAATAGCAATTATAGTCTTTCTGGTCCTCGCGAACATGCTTTCGCGCTCGTTTGCCGGACTTAGAAGTCTGCTGTTGTATATTGGGCAACTCGCGTTGGCTCTCCTTTCGGTAATAAAATCGATAGTGGAGAGCGTCTACTGGAATTGCGCTGTCTGGTGGTCCTATATTCAATTTATTTGGCATTAAATGACCCCGAACTAAAAGGGGCCTGCCTTTTTGAAACCTTAAACGTTTGACCTCTTAAGACTTGGTCATGTTCTGCAAATGTCGTTTTATCGCCGTCTGCAGACCAGACATCTAACGGCCATGAAGCTGTTAAATACAGGAGGGGTTCTACTGATGGCGCATGCGGTCATGTCCTACTATTATCATTAACTGAAGCCAATGACGGATACTAAGACCAACATCCAGGAAGCTTTATATAATGTCCCTAAAGTTTGTGGTACAATAGTTTGGATAAAGATGGTTACGAGACGTTTAACCACCGTGGTACCATGTACTAAGATATAGTTCAGTCTCAATACGAGGAATTCATATTGGAACTATTTCTAGTAGAACTTAGATAGGATGAAATGTCGAATATATATTTTTCCCTTCGGTTTTACAAAACACACTTAAGCGACCTGATTCCTTAAGATAAGCAGTGGCGTACCTAGAGGGGCGGTTCACCCCGGGCGGCATTGCTCATTCAATTACAAAAAATTGCGATTTTAGTAATGGTTACGTTGCACAATAATACGGTTATTTTAGAAACGCTACAGCTGTTTCGGGACGTGCGAATCGTCCCCAAACAGCAGTAGCGTTTCTAAATAAAGGTATTATTGTGCAACATTGGTGTGATTATTTGTTAATTGAGTACTATGCACAAGTTTGCCAGTAAATAGTTTAAAATGCTCCCCCCCCCCCCCCAAAAAAAAGGGACTGGCGACGCCACTGCAAATTGAAAATGTTAGAGTTCTGTATTAAGAAACAACGCCTACTATTTACAGAAACGCGTGATTGCCCAAATTTCCCTTAAACTAGCGTCTGAACTGTTAGACTATTGTACCAATTGAGCAGTTCGGGC
This sequence comes from Leiobunum rupestre, assembly GCF_980474605.1. Lineage (NCBI taxonomy): Eukaryota > Metazoa > Arthropoda > Arachnida > Opiliones > Sclerosomatidae > Leiobunum > Leiobunum rupestre. The sequence continues at coordinate 14,906,883 of NC_143388.1, forward strand.
TTGTTTAAAAATAACGAAAATTAGTCAATCTCCCCAATTTCCTTAATATCAAAAGAGAGACAAACGCGGGTCTAAGGCCGTAGTTAAAACCGTTTTTAAAGCCTGAAATAAGCCTTGGGCAAAGGAAGCATTTTTTCTCGATTTTCCTCTTTGCTTGAGGCCTATATTTCCATTACGACTTCTGGCGCCGAGAGAACATTTCTCAGAGTCAAGCGAGCCAGCTACGCGTACCGTCCTAGAAGACCCGCCTTTACTTGTCATCTCTGTGAGCCGCGTCCAGTTGCGGGAAAAAAGGTGATAGATTCCTAAAACGGAAAGCATTAGTGTCAGGAACTAGGCGCGCTCGGTTCAGCGAGTTCGGACTATCAGCGTACTCTAACATTGGAAGTAGGCCTGTTCAGCCTTCATTCTTCCGTTACTCGATTTTTACGCATGGCCTGGTGCCACGCGCGGCGTTCTAAGAGTAGTTGACTTTGCCTAATATCCTAGAATAACGATAGGCGTCGCTTCTTCGAGGAAAGGAGATGAACTAGACAAAAAGTCCAGTGTTCTTAGAGAGAAATCGAACAATTACTTTAAAAACTATTATATTTTCTAGCAGTTGTGTTTTTGGTAATACAAATGTTTGAACTTATTTTTAAAATGCACATCGGTAATTAGAGCACGGGGTTTGGAAAAGAAATATCCGTTTTATTGGTTTTTATCCATATCCGAAAATTATTCGAATAAAACCTTATTTTTGGCATATTAAATCATTTTATAACCACGAATAGTATCCATAAATAAACAGTTAACCGTAATTTTTATGAATAATAGAAATTTTAGCGGTTAACTTATCTGTTCCGCCGAGCTCTATCGGTGATAGGCCGATTAATTTGATGTCTAATCTATAATCTAATTGTATTATGTAATGCGAATGTATATACGTTAAAAAATTTAGATTTTCGGTCAGCGCTAAGGCTTAAAAGTCATAAATGACTTAGCCTATTTTTTGCTATTGTATAAAACTGAGGAAATTTAAATAAACCATTATTATTATTATTCCGAAAGTCAGTGAAAATTTAATAGTAATAACATACGTCCGCTCGCATACGTCCCAGCATCGTCTGTCCCGTGGTTTTCTCGCGTGGCATGAAGGGCTTGCCACCACCCTCCTACGCATTGTAACCCGGCCACCTGTCGAGGGGCTAACCACTTCTTCAGATTCTGTACACCGATTACCACGAGTACAGGCTTTGGTAGTGCTAAATCTGTAATCGATTACGTAATCGCTTTAGTACAGTCAAAGGTACAGGCTTGTACACCGATTACAATTAGCGATCAGCCCCTCGCCACCGGTTTAAAGGCCCATTTTCATGCTCGCTGGTAGCGGATAAAAATTGACAAAATTCGCTTCCGCCACTCGCAAGCGTGAAAATAAAGCTAAAATATCTGTTTGAAACAGATCGACGCGGAAAATGAAAAAGTGTGTAGCGGAAGCGGATTTTGAAGATTTTTACCCGCTACCAGCGAGCATGAAAATGGGGCTTTAGGCATTAAAAGTCGCTAGATGACTGGGACCTAAGGTGGTGCCAAGGGTATTAGCCTAGCTTATTAATTCAAAAATTCTGCAAACTAGTCAATCTCCCCAAATTTTACGTCGACGCCAAAAATATCCGTTAGCTTTGGTTTTCGTTAGCGCATCAGTCAACTTTGGCTTGCAGCTACAGCGTTTAACGTAGGGGAAGTGAGTCTTCACAAGACAAGGGGAACGAAAATTTAACCCACTGGCTTTCGGAATCAACCTAAGGCAAATCTATTCGAAATAACGGCTCTCAAAACTTAATTTTATTCGGTTTAAAACAACAATTTTATTATTTCGTAGACAACTGGCTACAAACAATTAAAACAAGTAAGCCTACTGAGATTCAATGTGGATATTCCAAATATAAATATATTAAAATAATACTAAATATTTCTACATTGAATATCCGAATTGTATATATATTTACCCAATATTGAATTAAATATTGCTATTATTATATGCATAATGGAATATTATGAAAGCATATTTTAAAACTGAATAGATGATTATGAGCAAAAGGACTATCCATAATTAAAATGATTGCAATTCCAATTAGCATCTAAAGGAAACTAATTATGTAAATTTTTATTCGAGTAATACGATAATTAAATCAAATTGACGTTTTCTATTTGAAAATTAAAAAAATAACTGGATTTGTTTTGAAAATATGTATACTTTAAAAAATAGAGCTCTTAGAATCTTAATCCACGTCAATGTAAATTGTCTTCAGTTCCATGACGCTATTTTGGAGCTGCTTCTGAAGATTTTTAATTTTTTGCTCTAGTTTCGTTTCTCTCTTGATGGTCAGCTCCAATTCCTGGGTCGAGAGCTTTAGTATTTTTCTGGAACGTAAGTCCATCTCATCTTCATCTGATAAATCGTTTAAATATTTGGCGTTTTCTATTTTGGCCTTCAAATTGAGGATGGTAAAGTTGGCTTTCATTCGATCAATTTCCAAGACTTTGAGGTCGCCTTTCATGTTGTTGATATTAACTACTAGGGAAGCGAAATTGTTGATTTCGTCCATGATATTTTGACTGGCGTCTCTTCTAAATTTCGCGACATCGTGTGGTTTCTCGTTTCGGGCGTTCAACGCGTCAATGTTGGCGCCTTTGGACAGTAACAAGGATACGACACTTTTGACCTCGCCGGCGCACGCCCAGTGAAGAGGGGTTTCCAACGCCGAGGTTGTGGCGTCAATATAGGCTCCATATCGCAGCAAACATTTAACAACGTGTTCGTGTCCGTGTAGGGCCGCGACGTGCAAAGGTGTCCTGCCATCGTCGGTAATCGTATTGGGATCGGCATCATTTTCCAGTAGATATTTAACGATGCTTAGGTGACCTTGCGACGCTAAATACAGCGGGGTTTCGTTGTGGTCCCATGTTTCGTAAACGGCCCCCTTTTCGAGCAAATACGCAACTACTTCTTTATGGCCTTCTACCGTTCCCAGATACAGTGGAGAGTCACGAGAATTGTAGCCACCGTTGACTTTGGCACCTTTCTTTACCAATAGTTGAACAATATCCAGATGACCCGCTTCAGCAGCTGCACTGATCGGATTTCCCTCTTCGACATTGGCTCCATTACTTATCAAAGTTTCGCAAACGTCGAAATTTCCTGTCAATGCTGCCCAAAAAAGCGCCGTTCTTCCGGTCAAACTCGTTGAGTTGACGTGTTGCGTAGCTCCATCCGCGAACAGCTGTTCCACTTGGAGTTCTTCTCCATCAAGCACCGCTTGAATCAGCTCCGCCTCAAAAACGCGTTCTACCATCTCGGTTTCACTACAATTTGATATGAAAATAGTTTTAAAGCTTTAATAACCTTCTTATTTGACTCTAGCATAAGTAACATAATATCAAGGTTTAGTACAGCACAGAGCCCCCTAGTGTCTAAATATACCCAAGGCGAAATATACGACTACCAAGGATGCTAATATGCTAAACTTGAAAAAATTAGGGCACCAAATAATGGGAAAGGGGTGCAAAATTCGAAGAAATTAGGGTGCCAAATAGTGGGAAAGGGGGCAAAATTCTAAGAAATTAGGGTGCCAAATAGTGGGAAAGGGGGCAAAATTCTAAGAAATTAGGGTACCAACAAACTGGAAAAGGGGAGCAAAATTCTAAGAAATTATTGCGCCAAAAAATAGAACGGCCCCATGGTTTAGGATAGTGTTTCACAAACTGTGTACCGCGGAATTCTAGGGTTCGGCGGTACTATTTGGGAAAAAATATATAAAGTGCGAATAACCCATAGGACTTAAATTTGTAGCACGTGTTTATTAAGGCTTTATTTTAATGCTATTTATTTGTTGTAGTTAGACGGCGAGCACATACTATCTTGGGTATAAATTATTTTCCGTTTTCGTGGGAGCTTATGCGAATTTTAGTTTAGTCTCAAAGTTTATTACATTTGTCGCGAGTCCTCCTGCAGACAAAACACAGATTTTTGCCTACCCCCCATTAGGAACCTCTGGTTTAGGAGGCGCAAAATAATGTGATTGTTCGAACTGACTTAAAAAGTTAAAAGGCCGCGCACGCCTATGGGAAAGTTTACACGAAGAAAGCGAAAAAGTCTCAAGTTTTTTTTCCGGGAATGACGAGGCGAATAGAATGCTGCCCGTATATTCTTTATTCAGCTGAATACATTATAGGTAAAAGTTCAACGATTTTAATGAAATTCAGAATGTAACTAGATCAACGTCGCCCCAATTTTAAATTTCTACCTATGGTCTAAGATATTCCCTGTTAAAAACTATTAAAGTGGAGATCTTCCGACTACGTGAAAACATTTCCCTAGATCTCATCTTAAGATTGATTTATTTAGTTTTTAAAATCAGTCGCATAACGTAAAAAATGCTACTGATATTCGATCGGTTGGTTGAGAGAGATTACGAAAATAATTTTTTCTAATTTAATCGAAAGTAAATTTTAAAGCCTTTATTTTTATGAACTACCACGATATTAAGCAAGTTGGGTTTTACTACTATGACGATACCAAATTTTCAAAGTTGGCGTCTTAGATTTTCTTAAGCAATTGGGTAATTAAAATATATAGGATAATAGGAATATTCACGAGAACCACATGGCCATGGGATAACGAATGACATATCTTTGTCTTACTAAGCCTTGGTATCTTTCAGTTGTCAAAACCAATAAAACCCTTAAGTTAGTAAATCTATACCTTTTCGGAAATAATGTGCACGATTTATTGTTCTTTTCCATCAGAATTTCTTAATTACTACTTAATCCTATTAAACTCCCAGATAATTGAAGAAATATTTTTCGGATAGAGTACTGAAATTTTCTGAAAATACTACAAAAACGTCGTTGGAAAATGAGGTAGTGTTGCCAATATTCGAAAGTGGAAATTCCCTTTGCTGGATAGTAAATTTCGCACGTTTTCGCACACCCCTTTTTAGCCCCGCCCATAGAAATCTTGCCCCGCCCCCCACGAAAACTCAAAAGAAAAACATGCCATAATTTTTTAAAATTTTAAAAATCAACTTTTTAAAATTCAATTTTATTGAAATTACAATTTTTAAACATGTTGGTTGTTAGGCTTATACATTGTTTTATTATAGTCTTAAAAATACACTTCTCTGGATAATTTTGAGCTTTCTATTGATAGTCAAATTAAAAAAAAAATAGGATAAATACCCGCAGACATTAAAATTCCCAAAACATTAAAGTTTTTGAAAAACAAAATTACTGGAGGTGTGCAAATACCATTTTTTTGGGGATCGAATTGAATATCAAATATATTTTTCAAAGCATGTCAAATACCAACTCGAATATTTTTAACGTCAAATAATTTGGTCGAATATTTTTAGAGCAAAATTTTAAGCCAGTTAACTGATCAAATACCAAATAGTATTTCGAATACCAAAAAAATTGACGTATTTGGTTTTTAAATAACCAAATAGTTTGCATATTTGTCAAAAAAATAAAAAAGTAATTGAAATCACTGTTCATGTTACTTGCAATAGTAAAATACTAAATCAAAGTATAATTTATATTTTATTTTATTTAAAACTTTTTCAAAGAAAACTTTTACAAACAAAATTTAAAATACACATTTTAAAGTTTAACTACCCCAGGCCCGTACACAGCCGAAAAAATTCAGGGGCGCTCAAATTCTTTTTGGGGGTGCCAATGCCTTTAGTAATTTTTATCTCCCCACCTATGAAATTAGTAAATTTGGGGATGCTCAAGTACTCATTTGGGGGCGCTGAGCATCCCCTGGCGCCCCCCCATGTACGGGCCTGAACTACCCCAGGTCCAAGTCAGCTAGCGACTTTTATTTTTTAGTAACTACTAACTACAATTAAAATCAAAGGATCTGCTATATTTTTCATGCTTTTCAAACACTTCATTAAAATCTCGAGTAAATATATGTAAAACACGAAGGAGCAGATCTTTTATTACCAATAAAAAAATATTTAATTTATTTTATAATAATTTTAAACCAATAATTTAGTGAACTCAAAAATTCAAAACAGAAAAATCCAAAAAGTTGGTTTACGTTTTAATTTTACTTTGCTATTCTAGAAAATTCCATAACAAAGAAAACGCGAATAATCTAGCCAATAGGCGCTAGAATAAACAGCTTCTGCCTTTCGCTAAGAAGTTTTAATACACACGGTATGAATAATGGACGTGCAAGTAATTACTCTTTATATGGTCCTTGCCGCTGTGGCCTAAAGAGAGGTGCCAGAAATAAGCACTAGTTCGGAAATTTCACAGCGTCCTCCTCTGATCATCTGATGGGCTTGAAACTCAACAAATTACAAAAAGACCCACGGTTATTCAACCAGTTTGCAAACTATTTGATAAAAAACAATACTTTTTTCCTATCTTTTCGAATATTCGATTTGGTATTCGATCGAATTATTTGGTCTAACAAATATTTTGCACACCCCTAAAAATTACCTTTTTCCCCACAGAGGTAAAATAGACCCCAAAAATTCCCACAATATGGGAAATATCCCACAACGCTGAAACAAGCTTAAACCATGGGCCAAATAATGATAAATCCAGGACATGCCTCTGGTAACTACTACCTTCATACGTACTAAATCGGTCGTCCACCAAAAGTAACGGGCGGCCATTTTAGTAGGCGGGGAAAAGGTGCAAATAAAAAAAATTGGGAACAAAATCAAGCAGAAATTTCCGGTTTCCCGAACGCCATCTTGTGTTGACTAAGTCGAAATTCGGAAATAAGTGGCGGTTGTAATTCGAAAATCTTGCCATATTGGCCCCTCATTTTTAGATTAATGTTAACGATTCTAGGAAAGTATATGTTTAATATTATATAATTATATATATTATACTAATTATGAACCTAGTACGTAAAAAAAGTACTTACATTAATAACCACACTAGATATGATAACTGTGAATAAATATTCCAGGATATTTAGTACGACGACCACGTGTATTATTTTTGAAAACTGCCCCTAAACAATTTGCCCCCAAAATGACGTAGGTCCACGATCGCGCATTTTTCCCAATAGGGGGCAATAGTGGTCGGGTGTTAGCGCTGTTGACGGGTTTTTCGCATAGAGTCATGTCCTGGATTTATCATTATTTGGCCCATGCTTAAACGGACCTTGGCTTAAAGCAGGTTCATCGTCTTCTATTACAGAGTTTAAGCACAGTGTTGCCAGATAGGAAGAGTCAAATTATCGTTCCAAAGACAAAAATTATAGATATTCAGTCCAAATTATAGTACCAAATTTCGACGGGAACAATTTGTCTATTTTGGGATACCGTTAAGTGTTACTAGAAGGCGCCACTATTGGTAAGCATATATTTTTTAATCCGTCTGCTTGCCCATGGTCTGCTGAAGCCTGAAAATGAAGTGGAAAATGTCCGGTCACTCCGGTCACAGTTTTAAAGAATCAACACTACGGACCTTCCCATTTTGGGACCAACTTAGCCAAGACACCAGCTGCTTTATTAGATAATTTATGGCTACGTTTCCAAACTAGGGAGCCTTCTTGCAACTCCGTCCCTTTATAATGTTGGTCGTTATAATGTGTTAGCTTTTCCTGTGCAAGATTCGAAAAAAAACCAGCAGGGGTGACCAGATTTTCTATATTTCCTATATTTTTAATGCCATCCTGTAAATTTCTTTATTTTCACCTATTTCCTTTAATTTCACGACTTATAATTAATTTTACAGGTCTTATTTTTATTTTCAAATTTTTCTTGACTTCCCGGCAAAAATCGAAAAATGTATATTTTTGTTTAAAGGTCAGACCATTGAATTGGGAATAATACTGCTAGAATTACAATTACGATTTCGGTTGCCATGGTTACGCGGGACCTGTTTTGATAAAACTGTACGAAATTCATCTTTATAATTAGGCGGTAGCGCCATCTATATTTTGTAAAGTTACATGGCTAAAAATAAATAATTATTAGCTAACTCACCGTAGCTTGAGTTAATAAGGATCGTGTTGACCGAATAAAATTATTTTTAAACAACTTTAAAGGTTTGTTTGTTACGAGAAATTATACATTTCAATTTCGCATCAGATTCGCGACAAAATTCAATTGCAGTATAGTTTCCACCACTAGAGACAGATGCCGCCACGGTAGAACGATAAAGTTGATATAGCCTCCTTATTGAACGAAATTGGTCCCGCGCCAGCCAGATTTAGTTTTACCTCTATTTATTCCCAACTAAATGGGTCAGACCACAGATGGCACCACTTTATTGAATTTCCACAATTCTGGCATTTGGTGATAAAGCAGAGGACACGATTGACGACGATGAAAAATTAATGGGTAATACTACTTCGAAGTCTGGGTTTTAATTACAAACAAAAATTTTTATAACAAACAACCTTATGGTGTAATTAAGGAGTTTGATGGGACTCGGATTTGGTGTCTTTGTGTTAGCTTATTGCCTAAAATTTATTTACTAACACTGAGCTTAGCTGACTATTACTGTAGTATAGCCTTACATATTTCATCGCGACTACGTCGTGGGTCCTACTCTATCAGCTTTTCAAATTTATTCACAAAAGTTCAATTCGCAATAGACCCATGATGAAAGTTGGGGGGCCGAAAATTAACATTTTTACCTGGAAACTCAGCATTTGGACTGAACATCCGTTTCCTTACTTCCGTCTGTATATTTTAATGGCCGTCACGTGGTTCAAAACGTCAAAAACAGGATGTTCCGTCCAGAGGTCTCACTTAAGCCTCGTCTGCGGCCCCTCTTTTGATATGGGTCTATTTCGCATACAGATTACAGCGCACCTCACACTCTTTAACTCATTACGTAAATACAACTTTCAGCATTTTAAGGTAAATATTTTTATTTAAAGCATGAACTTAATTATTGTGAATGAAATTAGTAAAATTTACAAGATTACGGATATTACGCGAGATTACTGAAGATTACTGATATTACGCGAGATTCCTTAATATTTCTGATATTACGTTTCTTTTTGTCGTTTTACCTCCAATATTTCAATTTCCTTCAAAATATTGGGAAACGTGCCAATTTTGATTGTTCAAGGCGGAATTGTTTCCACCAAAAGTCAGCGGAATTACGGATATTACCTGATATTATTTTGGAATTACGGATATTACTTGATATTGTTTTGCAATTACGGATATTATTTGAGATTATTTTGGAATTACGGATATTACTTGAGATTATTTTGGAATTACGGATATTGCTTGAGATTATTTTTAAATTACGGATATTACTTGAGATTACACAAATTACCTGGGATTACCTAACGAGTGTACACCAGATTACTCAAGTTATTTCCCCTCGAATTCGGCGTAAATTCATTTTTGATCCCTTTTAAAGTCGGTACGGCGATCTTAGATTTTGATTCATTTTGATCCACTTGCCGACTCAAAAAATACCTTATAATATTTAATATTAATGTATAAGATTAACAAAATTCAGATAGTAAATAAACACAAAACTAAATATTAATACTTTATTACCTTAAATACAAATAATGGATCTCCATTGCGAAAAACATCTCGAACATTTAATTTTGGTTCTAATATTTCGAGTAACAATCTTTTTTATAATACTGTAGCTCAAATGCTACTAAAATCTGGCTAAATGGTCAGTTATAATTTGATGAACTACAATATATCCAAAATTGGGCAGATCAAAATTTCACTTTTAACAAGTTATCAAACTAAAATATGTTATATTTGATCTAATTATTATGTATGAAATTAAGATTTATTTCGATTTGATCCAGACAGAAATGGATTCAAAGTGAATGTTTCTTGTTTAAAGATATTATGGATCCAAATTTGAATGTTGGAAAAGTGTCTTAAAGGGAGTATAAACTGTATTGAGAATTGGGCGTGGTAATTGTGGAGGCCCTAATTAAATTAAATAATTATAATTTACCCTCAGCAAAATCTGTACTAAGCTCTACTACGATAGACGTTTCCTCCAAATTATCACAGTGCAGCTGAACCTTCTTTGAATCTATCACCTTGGCCACCAATCTCAGAAGACACTTAAAACGCTTCGGCCTAAGGTGGTATCTTGGGTATTATCCTAGCAAGCTGACACAACCTTAAAACCACGGCAAACACGTATAGATTTCGTTGATCTGATATATCTTCCTTTTTAGTTCCACATCGATATATATATATATATATATATATATATATATATATATATATATCAAAGTGGAACTAATGCTATGGACGGAATGTCGTTAAGTGTTGTTGTGGTTTGTTTGTTTGTTGTGGAAAGCGACGACACGGTAGATGGAGCTGCGAAAAATAATTTATATAAAAATTTATATTATTGCCAACGCCGGGATTCGAACCCAGATAGCTGCTTTCTGCGTAAGCTTTATAACCCGATGCTTTACCAAGCGAGCCACGCCGTCCTCACAATATTTCGTGCTTGAACTTCTAGTTGTTTTTAGCGGCGCGGGGGGATTTGGCTAGTTAAGTTGTCGCAATTGTCGTTCCTTTTTCCGCGTTATTTTACGTATATTTACGGCGTTTAAGGTCAAGTGAACCTCAAACTTCGCCACCAACCCAGTGGATTTTCACGAAGGGTGACACGAGCGTGGCGGGAAGTTTGAATTACAGTGTGGGGCTTACCAACTTTTACCGATGGCCAGTTTCAGGTCTGTCAGGTAAACAGGGGGCACAATTTCGACCCCCCTTTAATAACAATACTTTAAAGTCAACTCTTTAACTTAGGATGGTACTTTTTATATCACACGATAGAACGCGCAGTGCCGTTAATTTCCGCCCCCTCTGACCAACCCCCTTAAAGGGAGAGTGACCGAAAAAAACAAGTTGGTCTCATTCGATAGAACTCTTTGACGCGCACGCAGTGCCGTTAATTTCTGCTTCCTCCGACCAACCCCCTTAAAGGGAGCGTGATCGAAAAAAACCAGTTAATAAATTCATGGATATTTTTTTGTGAATTTGCTAATTTACATGACTTTTGGTGCCTAAACTACCCAAATGTTTGATATAAATTTCCTAAAATAAACCCATTTGAATCCCAGTTTAAGAATTTCTTTAAATCATATTTCCACTAATTTCAATAATTTAAAAGAATTATGTTCGTCGTGTTTTGCTTACCTATTTCACCGTCTATCAAACGATAGGAAATTACATGGCCTCAAGCCCTCAACAGCTTTTGTATTGCTTTGCCCACCCGCGTATCCTGAGGGTGGGTGGCGTCCAAATTTTAATCCTTCAACTTAGAATGGTATTTTATATATCTAACGATAGGAAATCACATGGCCTCAACAGCTTTTGTATTGTTTTGGCCACCCGCGTACCCTGAGGGTGGGTGGTGCCCAAAATGTAATCCTTCAACTTAGGATGGTATTTTATATATCTAACGATAGGAAATCACATGACCTCAACAGCTTTTGTATTGTTTTGCCCACCCACATACCCTGAGGGTGGGTGGCGTCCAAATTTTAATCCTTCAACTTAGAATGGTATTTTATATATCTAACGATAGGAAATCACATGGCCTCAACAGCTTTTGTATTGTTTTGGCCACCCGCGTACCCTGAGGGTGGGTGGTGCCCAAAATGTAATCCTTCAACTTAGGATGGTATTTTATATATCTAACGATAGGAAATCACATGACCTCAACAGCTTTTGTATTGTTTTGCCCACCCACATACCCTGAGGGTGGGTGGCGTCCAAATTTTAATCCTTCAACTTAGAATGGTATTTTATATATCTAACGATAGGAAATCACATGGCCTCAACAGCTTTTGTATTGTTTTGGCCACCCGCGTACCCTGAGGGTGGGTGGTGCCCAAAATGTAATCCTTCAACTTAGGATGGTATTTTATATATCTAACGATAGGAAATCACATGACCTCAACAGCTTTTGTATTGTTTTGCCCACCCACATACCCTGAGGGTGGGTGGCGTCCAAATTTTAATCCTTCAACTTAGAATGGTATTTTATATATCTAACGATAGGAAATCACATGGCCTCAACAGCTTTTGTATTGTTTTGGCCACCCGCGTACCCTGAGGGTGGGTGGTGCCCAAAATGTAATCCTTCAACTTAGGATGGTATTTTATATATCTAACGATAGGAAATCACATGACCTCAACAGCTTTTGTATTGTTTTGCCCACCCACATACCCTGAGGGTGGGTGGCGTCCAAATTTTAATCCTTCAACTTAGAATGGTATTTTATATATCTAACGATAGGAAATCACATGGCCTCAACAGCTTTTGTATTGTTTTGGCCACCCGCGTACCCTGAGGGTGGGTGGTGCCCAAAATGTAATCCTTCAACTTAGGATGGTATTTTATATATCTAACGATAGGAAATCACATGACCTCAACAGCTTTTGTATTGTTTTGCCCACCCACATACCCTGAGGGTGGGTGGCGTCCAAATTTTAATCCTTCAACTTAGAATGGTATTTTATATATCTAACGATAGGAAATCACATGGCCTCAACAGCTTTTGTATTGTTTTGGCCACCCGCGTACCCTGAGGGTGGGTGGTGCCCAAAATGTAATCCTTCAACTTAGGATGGTATTTTATATATCTAACGATAGGAAATCACATGACCTCAACAGCTTTTGTATTGTTTTGCCCACCCACATACCCTGAGGGTGGGTGGCGTCCAAATTTTAATCCTTCAACTTAGAATGGTATTTTATATATCTAACGATAGGAAATCACATGGCCTCAACAGCTTTTGTATTGTTTTGGCCACCCGCGTACCCTGAGGGTGGGTGGTGCCCAAAATGTAATCCTTCAACTTAGGATGGTATTTTATATATCTAACGATAGGAAATCACATGACCTCAACAGCTTTTGTATTGTTTTGCCCACCCACATACCCTGAGGGTGGGTGGCGTCCAAATTTTAATCCTTCAACTTAGAATGGTATTTTATATATCTAACGATAGGAAATCACATGGCCTCAACAGCTTTTGTATTGTTTTGGCCACCCGCGTACCCTGAGGGTGGGTGGTGCCCAAAATGTAATCCTTCAACTTAGGATGGTATTTTATATATCTAACGATAGGAAATCACATGACCTCAACAGCTTTTGTATTGTTTTGCCCACCCACATACCCTGAGGGTGGGTGGCGCCCAAGTTTTAATCCTTCAACTTAGGATGGCAATTTATATATCTAACGATAGGAAATCACATGGCCTCAACAGCTTTTGTATTGTTTTGGCCACCCGCGTACCCTGAGGGTGGGTGGTGCCCAAAATGTAATCCTTCAACTTAGGATGGTATTTTATATATCTAACGATAGGAAATCACATGACCTCAACAGCTTTTGTATTGTTTTGCCCACCCACATACCCTGAGGGTGGGTGGCGCCCAAGTTTTAATCCTTCAACTTAGGATGGCAATTTATATATCTAACGATAGGAAATCACATGGCCTCAACAGCTTTTGTATTGGTTTTCCCACCTGTGTCTACTAAGGGTGTATGGGTAGCATCCACTCTTTAACTTAGGATGGCAATTTATATATCAAACGATAGGAAATCACATGGCCTAAACAGCTTTTGTATTAGTTTGCCTACCTGTGTCTACTAAGGGTGTATGGGTTTGCCCACCCGCGTATCGCCGATGTGGAACTAATATTACGGCCTGGGCCTACTTGTTTATAACGAAAAGGTGAAACGAGAAGTCCAAGGGGAAAATAAACTTTGTAGTTCTACTGTTCTAGCTCCATACTTTGTATTAACATCTACCCTCGAGCAATAGTGCTGCAATAGTCACTTCACATAGTCACTCTATTTAAGTATCAATAAATACGTCTTGGTGAATATTTGAAAATTTCATTTTGAAATGAAAATTAATATTTAAAAATTTATAAAAATACATTTAAAGACAAAGATTCCCTCTTGTATTTTGAACAAACCCTTGTTGACTTGAAAGTCTACGAAAGATCAAACAGTTTCATTTGAACTTTGTACCATAAAAGAACGAAGAGATATCCACACTAAAGTAAACTTCTCCGTGAACACCGATGCATCGCCGTCTGTTTTTCCAGGCCCGCTGTGGAGCCCTCCCCACTGGCCGACGATTTCAGGAAATATTTCAAGAAAACCCGGCTTGCCTTCTTTGTGGTGCGCCAAATGAAGACCTCCTCCACATTATCCGAGATTGTCCAGAATTAGATCGCGCCACAGTGGAAGACCATCGACGGTTAACGCTTAAATATTTCCTCGCGTTTGATAATGAGCCCGATATCCGGCTGATTGATAATACAAAAACGCTTCGGAAGCTTTGGTGGACCGTCCGCGGTGAACAAAGAAAGGCTATGCCATAGTGTTTACCCCCCTGACCGTGTTATAAGTAATAGTTTACCATTTTGTATATATTTGTATATAGCACTTGTTCATTTAACCTAAGTTTTTTTGGTTTTTGTTGGTTTTTTTAACACCTTTTTTTATATTAACTCGAAACCTATTATATCAACGTTTCTTATTGTTGTTTCTGTAATACCATTTTGTACCTGCGAGCCTTTGCTCCTCCCTGATTTAAAAGGGATCTTCTGGGTAAATAAATTCATTCATTCAATTCATTCATTCAATTCATTCATTCATTCATTCGCGAGAAAGACTAAGTGTACCTGTAGGCGTTTTGATCTATTTTAGTATTCCATCTCCAAGAAAATACGACCTTTTTAAATAACGTCGAGTGTCAGTAGAAAAATTGTTATCCGTTTTTTTAAACGAGTAGAAGAACAAACTTGAAAGGTATAAGATGATCCGTATCGAGTCTTCGACTGACGTGGCCGACGGGGTCAAGATGTAGGCGAAATCGGGTTTTACGAAACATTTTTTTACCTAGAATCGATTTCGGTTGAATTTCCTCGCGTTGCTTTTGTAATTCTCAGAGCGTGGTGTAAAAAAATATTACCGGTAGACTACGCGGGTCTGATAAAAAGAATATGGGAAAAACATTGGGTCGTTTATATCGAGAGCGACTGAAGGGTACTGACTGCGCTTGCCATTTTCTCGGCCGAAACTCTCAAAGGATAAATCTAAAAATCATTCATCAATGTAGTGACGCGACTCGGGCCTGCTACGACACACCGGCCAAAGACTGCTAAAAGAAAGAAAAAAAATTGTTCATTGATTTTATCTTTCTCTTTCTCATTTCTCTCACACTAAGTCCCAATTTTCAACCCTTATGCTTCCATCTTGTACGTCCAAATCGATCACTTGTATGTCGATTTAAATACTTTGGCACTCACTTCAATATTTCCAAGTAAAAACGTGCGTGAATTTTAAAGGGCTAAAGGGTCGTTTGAATTTTGAGGGTGGGGCTAGAAGGTATGACTGATTTACGTGTCGGAAGAGGAGGAGTAACCTGAAATTCATCCCCAATTTAGCATACGATTCTGTGGACCAGTAAAGCTAGGAGCAACAAACACAGCACCCCACACAAGGAGAAAGCTACCCGTCAAAATTCGTATTTTTTCTTGTGTACAATTTTCATTGGTTAGATGCTTTAGCGCCCGCTGTCGCCGGAAGGGGCGAATTCGGAAATTGTCTTCCCACTTTCCGTAAAACGTTCAGCGTAAAGGTTCGTCCAATGAAATTTGTACACAGCACTGCGTTAGCGTGTTTAAAGGCTAGCTGCGTTCTCCTTGTGTTTGTTGCTCCTAGATTAAAGGGAGTATGAAATTTTATATTTCTCAACAGAGTGGCAGCGTTAGTTAGACTCTGTTAAGTTAACTTCTTACTGAGACAAATATGAAAAATAAAAAAGTTATGGAATTTAACTTTTTGAAGATATCTTTATAAATTACTTAAAATTTTAATTTTTCCAAAGAAGAAGCGATATTACACGGTTTATTTCCTCATTATGAAATTTCAAAACAATTTAAATGATCAAAAGTAATAATATACGAATAAAATTAATTTGAAAATAATTAAGTTGTCAATATTACCTAAGAGCTGATACTTACAGATTTAATTTGATAACAAATTAAATGATAAATTAATTTAAATTTTAATAGTTCTTTAATAACGTTTTAATTTTAATATTGTTTTAATTTTAATGTTTAGTTCTTTAATAAAGGTTTTAATTTTAATAGCTCTTAAATTATCTGTTTTCATTTCAATAGCTCTTAAATAATCTGTTTTAATTTTAATCTCTTTAATAACCTGTTTTAATTTTAATCTATTTAATAAATGGTTTTAATTTTAATAGTTCTTTAATAACTTGTTTTAATTTTATTAGTTCATTAATAACGTGTTTTAATTTTAATAGAGTTTTTTTATAACGTGTTCTAATTTTAAGAGTTCTTTTATAACGTGTTTTAATTTTAATAGTTTTTTAATAGCCTGTTTTAATTTTAATAGTTTTTTAATCACCTGTTTTAATTTTAATAGTTCTTTAATAATTTTAATAGTTAAAAGAAACATTTTAGAATATCCAAACAATCTTTATTTGAAAATAATGACGTTCTCGAAACTAACTAAAATTTATTAATAATTTAATTTAAATTATTATAGTTTAGTTAATAAGTTTCTTAAATGGCGCGCTATTTTGGCCGATAGGATTCGACTTATTTCTTTGGTCTAACACTTTTTTCTGGGTTTTCTCCCCTTTGTTTTTTCGGCGCCTTTCTTGGCGGGTAAGAGGTGTCGGGGTTGAGGGCCAAAAGGGTCTCAGTGGTGGTGCCCTCTAGTGTAAAGTGCGGGAGGCCAATCTGATTAAAGGTCATAATTGAAAATCTCCCCCACACAATTTTCTTTCCCTTTTTTTATATATCTTTTGTTTCTTTTTCATTTTCCCCCCTCTCTTCAATTCTTAGATGTGGATGATTGCCTAAATATCGGATTAACCCTGTGTGGGCACTCTTACAATATGTGGGTTGTGGGCTGCGTCGATGCATCCCTGTTAAACAAATAACGGCGGTTTGCGCGGTTAATAAAATACGAAGAATTCCAACACTCATAAATCGCTTAGGATTTCTCTTAGTAAACATTTAGAAATTGATTAAAGGGCTACAGAATCGTTTAAAATTTTTAACTACATAATGAGCTAATTTCATACAAGATGTACCAAAAATTTCACTTCTAATTATTTTCTATTTTCCGATTGAAGTGCGACAAAAGATCGATTCTTTGAAATTTGATAGACCAAAATTTTAGATAGAAAAATTATGTAGATTCAGCGCAGTGACATCTGTGATTAAACTCTTTAAAATCACGTGATAAGTTTATTTATTTTAAATGGTGATCATTGACGCACAAATCTGTTAAGTTTAGCATAAAAACGTTTTTACGATCCAAAGTTGAATGATGCATCGTTACGCACGTTAATGGAAACTAAACCTTAGCCTTGGTCGAGGGGCAGGTCACTTCCTTGATTAACGACGCACCCCTTGAAAGATTAAATCCGATTTAATCGTGATTATTTTGATTAAATTCAATTTGATCACGATTATGTTGATTAAATCATGTTTAATCAATTAATGGAATGTTTAAATCTGATTTAATCATGATTAAATCTTTTTAAATTATTAAATCCTGATTGAAATGATTAAATCGTGATTATTATGATTAAATCACGATTAGAAATTAGAACGATAATCAGAATGATTTTAATTGTGCGTGAGATCGAGCTGATTAGAATAATTTAATATGTGATTCACCTTTGACTATATTTTATGACTGATGACGGATGTAGCACTATCAGTTTCATACAGTATACAGCCACGAAATATTGTCGTAAACTATATAAAAAAATCGATAAACATATGAAAAAAAAACGTTTTGACGAAGAATGGAGATAGTTTCAAAGACTTTAGTTTTGGGTTGCTTCTGCATGGGTTCCAATTTTGTTATAAATATTTAGCGGTTTTTACGATTATACAATTTTTTCTCGAAATGTGACAATAGCTAACTTAACAATTACCACTGAAAATTTTTAAGATGGATGTCGTTACGACCAAATTACTTAGGGATCTGCCAAAACTCCTAGAATACGGCTTTTATCTCCAGGACGTACCCATAATTTAATTTGGGATTTAACTGTGCTAACCACTTTTGACCTAAAAGCCACTTAAGTTTTTGCACCCAACCCCTTGAGACTTAAAATAAAGGTCACGTTTTGCGCCCAACCTCTTGAGATTAAAAGAAATGGCACGTTTTGCACCCAACCCCTTGAGAGATAAAGTAATGTTACGTTTAGCACCCAACCCCTTATTGAGACTTAAAAGTAATGTTACGTTTTGCACCCAACCCCTTGAGAGATAAAGTAATGTTATGTTTAGCACCCAACCCCTTATTGAGACTTAAAAGTAATGTTACGTTTAGCACCCAACCCCTTGAGACTTAAAAGTAATGTTACGTTTAGCACCCAACCCCTTGAGACTTAAAAGTAATGTTACGTTTAGCACCCAACCCCTTGAGAGATAAAAGTAATGTTACGTTTAGCACCCAACCCCTTGAGACTTAAAATTAATGTTACGTTTAGCACCCAACCCCTTGAGAATTAAAAGTAATGTTACGTTTAGCACTCAACCCCTTGAGACTTAAAAGTAATGTTACGTTTAGCACCCAACCCCTTGAGACTTAAAAGTAATGTTACGTTTAGCACCCAACCCCTTGAGAGATAAAAGTAATGTTACGTTTAGCACCCAACCCCTTGAGACTTAAAAGTAATGTTACGTTTAGCACCCAACCCCTTGAGAGATAAAAGTAATGTTACGTTTAGCACCCAACCCCTTGAGACTTAAAAGTAATGTTACGTTTAGCACCCAACCCCTTGAGAGATAAAAGAAATGTTACGTTTAGCACCCAACCCCTTGAGACTTAAAAGTAATGTTACGTTTAGCACCCAACCCCTTGAGAGATAAAAGTAATGTTACGTTTAGCACCCAACCCCTTGAGACTTAAAAGTAATGTTACGTTTAGCACCCAACCCCTTGACAGATAAAAGTAATGTTACGTTTAGCACTCAACCCCTTGAGACTTAAAATTAATGTTACGTTTAGCACCCAACCCCTTGAGACTTAAAAGTAATGTTACGTTTTGCACCCAACCTCTTTGAAATTAGAATAAATGTTACGCTTTGCACCCAATCTCTTTGAAATTAAAATAAACGTTACGCTTTGCACCCAACCCCTTGGGGCTTAAAGGAAATGTGACGTTTGCACCCAACCCCTTGATACTTAAAATAAATGTTACGCTTTGCACCCAACCTCATGGGACCTAAAATAAATGTTACGCTTTCCACCCAACCTCTTGGGACTTAAAAGAAATGTTCCGCTTTGCACCTAACCTCTTGGGACTTAAAAGAAATGTTACGTTTAGCACCCAACCTCTTGGGACTTAAAATAAATGTTACGTTTAGCACCCAAGCCCTTGATACTTCAATGAAATGTCACGTTTCGCATCCAACCTCTTGGGACTTAAAAGAAATTCTACGTTTTGCAACCCCTTGATCCATTTCCTTTAGTGTTGAACCCACTAAATACAATCTTGCTTGTCACACCTCGATGACAATTACATTTTAAAATTAACAAGTGTAATAGGGACATTTCACGACACCTTGTATAAATATGAACAATTAACAACGAAAGCGTGATAATATTTAGTCTACGAAATAACCCGTAACAGCGAAGCGAGATCGAAGAAGAAAGAGGGCGTGGTAGGGCAAACAAATGGAGGCAGGAGGTCGCTCGGACTGGTCGTTATGTCCCGCTTAAAGCCATTAGGTAGATGCCCCTCTTCGGCGTCAATTGATGACCCGAACGCCACGTTGCGAAGCCCTCGGTTTGCCTCGGAGCAGCCCGGAACCGGGGTAACTCCTGGGCTAAGTAAAGCGTTCTTAATTAAATTTAGGTATCACATCAGGTAACGGCTGAGAGATTGATGACCCGAAGCCAAGATTTGGTCGATAGGGCCCTTCCGTTGGACCCGATTCGACGGTGCCTCCATCCAGTGCCGTGGATTCGAGAACTTTTTATTTCGCTTATATTCAGCGCACCTATTTTTGCTCTCCAATTTTCTTTTTGGTTCAGCAAAATCGAGTATAGCTTTTTAATGGACTATCGGAATCTTTTGTTTTATTTTGCTTTGAAAAAGTTTTCTTTTAGATGAAATGTTTTGTTATTTGCACTTTGCCATAAACCAAATATTTTCTCGTTTCATGTACCAAATACTACGGAGATAAAAACTTTGAACGCTCTGATGTTATTGTTATAATATGTCATCTTAGGACTCCATTTTATGTAAACATAAACTATATCATTTAAATTACCCGCCAACTAGAATAGTGCTCAATATATAGATGGCGCCACAACACAGGCCATAATGTAACTAAAAGAAATGTAAAAGGCTACAGAACAACAACGGGGACAATAAATAACAAACTCGTGTTTATTATGATCTTTCATTAATTAATCTAAACAACCAAACACAAAAGTTATTTCTTTTGTTGTTTTGTAAATTATTTTTGGGTTTGGAGACAGAAAGGTTTTGTTAAATACGAACACAATATGTAAAGCAATCTTACTATTATGTTTGAAAATAACTAAGGGGTCGCACATTTTGTAAAACAAAATACGGGATTGCCAAATTAAGTGTATTTTTAGCAGAATTTGTGAGTTTTTTTCCTTACACTTGCGAATTTTAACAAAGATTTGTCAATTCTTTCAAGGATATGAGGATGTTTTCCTAAATTTGTGGATTTCTAAGAATTTCAACTTTTTCCATTTTTTTACGGATTGGTGGGTTTTTGCCTGGATATGTGCATTTTTCCAAAACCCACCTACATTTATAAAAACTCAATGGATTTGTATTTTCCAGTGGATTCGTTTAAAGAATTTAGTAAATTTGTAGATTCTTAACTTGGTATCTTCCCATAGCGCCGAATCCCATTCAACCGAATTCCCATTAGACCGAATTCCGCCAATGTTTTTGATGAAATTAGCCCAAAGGCGGGTTTTGTATTTTTGATAATTTTTCTAATCGACCGACGCAATATTCACAATTGAGCGACCACAAAAAAAAAATAGTTTTTCTTTCTACTCCTTTTGATTTTTTATGGAAGCGTTTTAATATTTTTTTAAGTCTGTTGGAAACGATTTTTTGGTCTTCTTTTAATTAAATGTTTTTTATTAATACTATAAAATTTGAAGTGTTTTTTGTGAAAACGTAATACCTTTATGGTACGCTCAGTTCGCAGTTTGTGGAAATGGAACGTCTAGCAAATAGAGGTGGATTTGTCTACTTGCATAACGGGAATTTATTTAGGCTTAATAATTGCAAAGGCCAGTCGCGATTCTTTGAATGTAGAATGTTAGGTTAGGTTAGGTAACACTGCATGCTGTTCTGACAGATGCTGAAACGGATAAAACCGAATCCTAAATCCGCCAAAGTGCGGGTTTTTGGGTCGATTGGGATTGGGTTCGGTCGAATGGGATTCGGCGCAATGGAACAGATTCCTTAACTTGGGTCTGTGGTTTTTATGGATTTTGGGATTTGGTCGTTAATTTTGTGGATCTTTGGATTTTGTCGATAATTTTGTACGATTTAGGATTTGTTTTAGAATTTAGGAACTGTTTTGAATTTTGAATATTTCGGGTTTCGTCGAAAAAAATTTGAAATTTTCAGATAATGTGGATTTTTGGATTTGGTCGGTAATTTTGTGGATTGGTTAAAAATCCCCTATTTAAATAAAAACAAAATCAGTGCCAGATTTTATCTGGAATTTTGGATTTTTCTGTGAATTTTTCTGAGTGTAGGGTATTTTTCTGAACCTTCGAAAATAACTGTAGACAAATTTTGTACAGATTTCTTCTATTCACTTCAACATAGAAAATATAAAGAAAAATAGATATTTCATCTGGGGATGTATTAGGCAATTTTATAAACCTGGTCTTTAGAAATGTTATCATACGGAAATTAATAACACAAAAGCCATAGCTATATTTTCATAATGCCACTTGAGAACTACAGGTTCAATTCCTATTTTTTTTTCTTTGATATCAACAAAAAGTTCGCATTTAAGCTGATGTATAAATGTGGGCGTAAATATAGTCAAAATGGGTTGAAAATGCAAAACTTGTCGATTGAGAAAGTTGCCTCTATAGAAATTGCTTTATCCAAAGGCTTTCCTTTGAAATATACACGGAATAAACTAAAATATTCTATTAAATTTATATTTCTTTTCTTTCACGTGGGTAGAATCATCTTCAAAGACCAAATTATTCGAAAACAAATCACTAATTGTGTTGAATTGCGTATTGTAAAAATGTATGTGGAATTAATAGGAAAAAAGTCGGAAAATCCTCTTCGTGAATTGGAAGAACTTGGGTTTCTAGATACAACTTTGATGTCGATTTTTTAAATGACATTTGAACTTTCCAAATTATATAGCTATAATAAAAATAACCCAAAATTATCATTATAATTATTATTAAATTTATAATATTAGTTTATTTTAAAAAATATTATATTTTCGTAGTTTGACTTACCTATATGTACAAAATATTTACCATCTGGCTGATGAGTTAGAAAATATCATAATATTTACGATATTTCTGAAATATTTCCGATATTTCTTAAACTCTTCCGATATTTCTTAAATATTTCAGATATTTCTTAAATATTTCAGATATTTCTTAAATATTTCAGATATTTCTTAAATATTTACGATATTTCTGAAATATTTACGATATTTCTTAATTTTTCCGATATTTATAGATTTCCAGAAATATCGAAAATATTCCGTTTGTTTCTCTAGATTTCTCGAGATTTCCAATATTTCTTTGAATTTCTAGAGATTTATAATATTTCTTTGGATTTCTCGAGATTTATAATATTTCTTTGGATATCTAGAGATTTCTAATATTTCTTTGGATTTATCTTGATTTACAATAATACTTTGGATTTCTCTAGTTTTCCAATATTTCTATGGATTTCTAGAGATTTCTAAGACTTATTCTGTATTTCTAGATTTACAGAAATATCGAAAATGTTTCAGTTTATTTATCTAGATTTCCAATATTTCTTTCGATTTCTTGAGATTTCCAATATTTATTTCGATTTCTCGAGATTTCTAATATTTCTTTGGATTTCTCGAGATTTCTAATATTTATCCTGTATTTCTAGATTTCCGGAAATAATAATTTCGATTTCCAATATTTAGCCCGGATTTCTAATATTTGGTATATTTCTTGTGGATTTCTAGATTTGCGGAAATAATCATTTCGATTTCTCACTGTTTGTGCACCAGATTTCTTAAGTGGCTACCCCCTTTAATATATTCACCAAGTTGGTTCAATACAAAAGTGAAATGACACACTTTTACAATGGAGTAGCCTAAGGGGAGTTTCCATGTCCACCACCCTCTTTGGGTGTAGCTTTGACTTCACTAAATTTTAACTGTTGCAACGGTATTTCGATATTTTGTGAAGTCAACACGTAACCTCTGACGCCTTAATTTACGTCGACTGCTTTCTATTTTATTGCAGACACGATAAGCAAGTTTTTAAATTGTGAAGAAAAATCTCTGGCTTCATTTAACCATATATTTAGTAATTTCGAACGAATAGTAGCGTAATATAAAGATTAGCTAAATTAACTAATTAATTTAAGTTGATATCTACAAGTTTGGATGTGCCAATCTATCAGCCAATCCACAGTGACTCTATTGATTGGTTTCATGTCCCCAAAAAAATAAAACAACTTCACAGAGTCCTCTATCTGTGGGATTTAGTTAACGTTAAATTTCATATTGAAAAATAATTAATAATTATTATATTTATTGCTGTTTTAAACTGTGGTTTCTAGCTATAAATATAAAATCTAATTAAGGACTTTCGTGTTACGTAAACATTCAATAGAGGTCACTCTTACTTTTTAGTCCATCGAATTATTGATTAAGAACATCAATATGCAAAATAAGGGACCGAAAGATGGCGTTATTGTGCCATTCAAAATTTCTAAAAATCAGATGAAATGTAGTTAGTATCGATTTTTTAGAAGCCGAATTTAAACTTACTCCTTTCGTAAATAATAAATTTATAAATATGAAATTGATTTAATTTTCATTTCCATAATGATATGTCTTTTTGCATGTTTAAAAAAATTGGTGCCAAGGCACTTTGTCATACTTGAGGACTTCTAATATTGATCTGAGACCCCAAAGAAGATACGTGGATAGTTCCGGTGATTATATCACTTCCGGTAATTTTGATATAAAAATGTTACCTATTTTGATGGAAATCATAACTTTAAATGTTACTAATAAATTCAAAGATTAAAAAAAATTGGATTTTCGAACAATCATGTTTCCGGTCACTGTTTTTTCGTTTCCTCAACTTCCTCAAGGACGTATTTAAGAGTAGTTTTTAGGTTGCAACACCCAGCCCCCGAAATGGACCAAGAGGGTGCAACGGTAACATTTCCATAAAATTTCCAGGGGAGTTCAAACCCCACACGAAATAATATCCTGGATTAACTCTTTGGGTTTCCTCGTCAATTTCAGCTTCTCAAAATGTTACCTCCATTTTGTCAAAAATAGTTCCCCCAATTCTCATTTTGCCCAAAATAGTTCCCCCAATTCTCATTTCACCCAAAATAGTTCCCCCAATTCTAATTTTGCCCAAAATAGTTCCCACAAATCTCATTCCGCCCAAAATAGTTCAGTCAATTTTCATTCCGCCCAAAATAGTTCCCCCAATTCTCATTTTGCCCAAAATAGTTCCCCCATTCTCATTTCACCCATAATAGTTCCCCCAATTCTCATTTTGCCCAAAATATATCCCCCAATTCTCATTTTGCCCAAAATAGTTCCCACAATTCTCATTTTGCCCAAAATAGTTCCCCCAATTCTCATTTTGCCCAAAATAGTTCCCCCATTCTCATTTTGCCCAAAATAGTTCCCCCAATTCTCATTTCGACCAAAATAGTTCCCCCAATTCTCATTTTCCCAAAATAGTTACCACAACTCTCATTTCGCCCAAAATAGTTTCCCAATTTTCATTTTGCCCAAAATAGTTCAGTCAATTTTAATTCCGCCCAAAATAGTTCCCCCAATTCTCATTTTGCCCAAAATAGTTCCCACAATTCTCATTTCGCCCAAAATAGTTCAGTCAATTTTCATTCCGCCCAAAATAGTTCCCCCAATTCTCATTTTGCCCAAAATAGTTCCCACAATTCTTATTTCGCCCAAAATAGTTCAGTCAATTTTCATTCCACCCAAAATAGTTCCCCCAATTCTCATTTTGCCCAAAATAGTTCCCCCAATTCTCATTTTGCCCAAAATAGTTCAGTCAATTTTCATTCCGCACAAAATAGTTCCCCCAATTCTCAACTCGCCCAAAATAGTTTCCCCAAATCTCATTTTGTCCAAAATAGTTCCCCCAATTTTCATTTTGCCCAAAATAGTTCCCCCAATTCTCATTTCGACCAAAATAGTTCCCCCAATTCTCATTTTCCCAAAATAGTTACCACAACTCTCATTTCGCCCAAAATAGTTTCCCAATTTTCATTTTGCCCAAAATAGTTCCCCCAATTCTCATTTTGCCCAAAATAGTACCCCCAATTCTCTTTACGCCCCAAGTAGTTCCCCCAAGTTTAATTTTGCCCAAAATATTTCCCCCAATTCTCATTTTGCCCAAAATAGTTACCACAACTCTCATTTCGCCCAAAATAGTTTCCCAATTTTCATTTTGCCCAAAATAGTTCCCCCAATTCTCATTTTGCCCAAAATAGTACCCCCAATTCTCTTTACGCCCCAAGTAGTTCCCCCAAGTTTAATTTTGCCCAAAATAGTTCCCCCAATTCTCATTTTGCCCAAAATAGTTCAGTCAATTTTCATTCCGCCCAAAATAGTTCAGTCAATTTTCATTCCGCCCAAAATAGTTCCCCCAATTATCATTTTGCCCAAAATAGTTCCCACAATTCTCATTTCGCCCAAAATAGTTCAGTCAATTTTCATTCCGCCCAAAATAGTTCCCCCAATTCTCATTTTGCCCAAAATAGTTCCCACAATTCTAATTTCGCCCAAAATAGTTCAGTCAATTTTCATTCCGCCCAAAATAGTTCCCCCAATTCTCAACTCGCCCAAAAAATGTTTCCCCAATTCTCATTTTGCCCAAAATAGTTCCCCCAATTCTCATTTCGACCAAAATAGTTCCCCCAATTCTCATTTTGCCCAAAATAGTTCCCCCAATTCTCATTTTGCCCATAAAATTCCCCCAATTCTCATTTTGCCCAAAATTGTTTCCTCAATTCTCATTTTGCCCAAAATAGTACCCCCAATTCTCTTTACGCCCCAAATAGTTACCCCAAGTTTAATTTTGCCCAAAATATTTCCCCCAATTCTCATTTTGCCCAAAATAGTTACCACAATTATCATTTCGCCCAAAATAGTTCCCCCAATTCTCATTTTGCCCAAAATAGTTCCTCCAATTCTCAATTCACCCAAAGTAGTTCCCACAATTCTCATTTCAACCAAAGTAGTTCCCACAATTCTCATTTCAACCAAAATAGTTCCCCCAATTCTCAATTGGCCCCAAATAGTACCCCAATTCTAATTTCGCCCAAAATAGTTCAGTCAATTTTCATTCCGCCCAAAATAGTTCCCCCAATTCTCAACTCGCCCAAAAAATGTTTCCCCAATTCTCATTTTGCCCAAAATAGTTCCCCCAATTCTCATTTCGACCAAAATAGTTCCCCCAATTCTCATTTTGCCCAAAATAGTTCCCCCAATTCTCATTTTGCCCATAAAATTCCCCCAATTCTCATTTTGCCCAAAATTGTTTCCTCAATTCTCATTTTGCCCAAAATAGTACCCCCAATTCTCTTTACGCCCCAAATAGTTCCCCCAAGTTTAATTTTGCCCAAAATATTTCCCCCAATTCTCATTTTGCCCAAAATAGTTACCACAATTATCATTTCGCCCAAAATAGTTCCCCCAATTCTCATTTTGCCCAAAATAGTTCCTCCAATTCTCAATTCACCCAAAGTAGTTCCCACAATTCTCAATTGGCCCCAAATAGTACCCCAATTCTAATTTCGCCCAAAATAGTTCAGTCAATTTTCATTCCGCCCAAAATAGTTCCCCCAATTCTCAACTCGCCCAAAAAATGTTTCCCCAATTCTCATTTTGCCCAAAATAGTTCCCCCAATTCTCATTTCGACCAAAATAGTTCCCCCAATTCTCATTTTGCCCAAAATAGTTCCCCCAATTCTCATTTTGCCCATAAAATTCCCCCAATTCTCATTTTGCCCAAAATTGTTTCCTCAATTCTCATTTTGCCCAAAATAGTACCCCCAATTCTCTTTACGCCCCAAATAGTTCCCCCAAGTTTAATTTTGCCCAAAATATTTCCCCCAATTCTCATTTTTCCCAAAATAGTTACCACAATTATCATTTCGCCCAAAATAGTTCCCCCAATTCTCATTTTGCCCAAAATAGTTCCTCCAATTCTCAATTCACCCAAAGTAGTTCCCACAATTCTCATTTCAACCAAAGTAGTTCCCACAATTCTCATTTCAACCAAAATAGTTCCCCCAATTCTCAATTGGCCCCAAATAGTACCCCAATTCTCTTTTCGCCCCAAATAGTTCCCCCAAGTTTAATTTTGCCGGAAATATTTCCCCCATTCTCATTTTGCCCAAAATAGTTCCTTCGATTCTCATTTTGCACAAAATAGTTCCCCAATTCTTATTTTGCCCAAAATAGTTCCCCCCATTCTCATTTCGCCCAAAATAGTTCCCACAATTCTCATTTCGCCCAAAATAGTTCCCCCAATTTTCATTTTGCCCAAAATAGCTCCCTCAATTCCCATTTCGCCCAAAATAGTTCCCTCAATTCTCATTTCGCCCAAAATAGTTCCCCCAATTCTCATTGTGCCCAAAATAGTTCCCCCAATCCTCAAAACGAGTTAAATATGACTGAAATTAATTATATATTTAGTCTTTATTGAATATTCTTAGTGTACCTAAAATAATGATTCGAATAAGAATGAGATAAGGTAATCAAAACCTAACCTAACCTAACCTAACGTAACCTAACCCAACCTAACCTAAGATATAGAAGTATTGTTCATATCGATATATTATTTAATTTTATTTTAAAAATGTACGATATTTAAACTTAATTTCTTGATGTAACTCTTTTAATTTTAAATTTTTGGTTGTTTTGGAGAAAAGGTCATTTTGAGAAATCAGTGGCGTAGCGAGGATCTTTGGCGCCCTGGGGAAAATGCCCAAATCGAACCCCCTACCCCCCCCCCCCCCCATTATTTGGTTTTATTTAAAAAAAAGTGTACTTTTCAAGTTTCAAGAAAAATGAGTTTAATATATAATTCAACAGTGGAGTGGTTAGCACTTTCACCTCGCAGCAAGAGGATCCGGGTTCTGTCCCAGCTTGTGGCACTGGGTGGAAACTCGGAACAACTCCTTCTGCGTTGAGTTTGCAAGTTCTCTACGCACTGGTTTAAGGGGTTTTCCCTCGAGTTCTTCGGCTTCTACTTCCATAAAAACTTGTGGAGGTTAACGGTAATAGTTAGTGTAGGGAGTTGTTAGCTCGCGTGGTATGAAGGGCTTGCTACCACCCTCCTACGCATTGTAACCCGGCCACCTGAATTGATGGCTTTAAAAGTGCCTTGGGTTGAAAGGATAAGATTGGGACCAATGAGAACATACCCCCCAAAACAGCAACGCCACCGTTTGTCCAAATCAAAACGCAACTTTTATTCAATATTGATTGAGAAATGTTGATCGTCTGTCTAGACGCACATCCTACTTCGACACTGTTTCTTTGTCGGTGGAAGATGGGAACATATCTTGATTAATTCGGTCGGGCTTGGTCCGTTTCGATTAGGGTGAGGTGAGCGGAAATCCGCTTAGAGACAAGAGCGAGATGCAATCAAATTACTGGCCAAAGACACATTTACCCCCTACTATCAACTTTTTCCTTTCGTCTAAAGTACTTAGAAAGAGTTGACGCGCAAGGAGAGATTTTTCTCACTCGTCTTAAGCCAATGTTTGTCATTAATTAACTGAAATTCGAATCTTCGGGGTGAAATGCGGCCTGATTAAATCTCTTTCTAACTCAAATTCCCAAAATATTTACAATATTTAAAGGACCTTATATTTTTTCAGTTTATAACTTGTACAGGTGATTTAAAATATCAGAAGTAAATGATATATTTCTTCCCAGAAAAAGTAATCTTCCTACACAACTAATGTTATTCCAATAAATATTTAAAAAATAAGATCGTGTGTAAAAGATATATTATAATTTTTAACGTTATAATTTATAACTATGTCATAATATTTTTTTCTTCAATGAAACCTTGCTCGCGGAATATGACGTAATTTACGTCACTTCCAAGTCGTGACGAAAAAAGCGTCATCAACTTCATAAACGTGTAGAATCCTTAGTTGGTTTTGGGTTTAATATAGCAAAGAATTTAAAAATTATCCACTAAAAGCCGTTTCAATAAATTCCGCTCTATTTTTATTTCCTACCCTACGTGCATGCGCGAGTCACTGAATAAAGTCACGTGTTTATGTTAGTTATATTTGTAAGGCTAAAGTTGATAGCGCGCGCGTTTTTTTCTTTCAGAAGGAGCGTGCGAAATTACACGAGCCCTTCTATATCGAAATATTAAGCAGCACGTGCTCTAAAAGAAAACGCTTTTAAAAGTATGTCCTGGCTCTCTGTATTACTACTTCTAGTCAAATCGCTGAACAGGTTTTATTTAAACGTCTATTATATGTTTAGTGTGAATCAAGGTTTTACTTTTTAAAGCAAATGATATCCAGAGGCATACTTACACTCATTTTATATACTACTGCTAATGCTACTATCTAAATTCCCATTTCCAATCCTTCTTGTTCTCTAGAAAAGGAATCTAATTGATTAAAAAATTCTCTAAGCGGAAAAAAGCTTTTCTTAATTTCGCTTCCGAGCGGAAGGATGATCGGGCCTAAAAAAGAGAACGTGAACCCAATGAATTGCTCCCCTCCGTTTTTGCTTAATTAATTGGCCTGCTCCGAGTTCTAGTGCCGTTCTTTGTTACTCTCGCTTCGAACCCCAAAATCTAAAGCTCTTCAAGGTTGCTGGTGGTATTAGCTGGTGTAATTCACCGAAACTGATGTTTCCTTTTGGTGCAATAAAACCCATAGACCGTTTCACAAATTATTTAAAACATTGAAAGCAAAGTCATTAATTCGATTTTCCTTACGTTTAAATAAACACATACTTGGATGCACCTACAAGAAAATAATTTATCTGGAAAAGATAAAGATTTGTTTATTTTTTACCGTATATACAAATACAAATTTTTCACTAGTGCACCCTTCCCAGTTTGGACGCCAAATTAGTTCTTTCCAATTTTGGGACACCAAATTAGCTCGTTCCAATTTAAGGACACCAAATCAGTTCTTTCAAAGTTAAGTTGACTAAATTAGCTCGTTATAATTTAAGGACAGCAAATTAGTTCCTCCAATTTAATGACACCAAATTAGCTCGTTCCAATTTAGGAACACCAAATTAGCTCGTTCCAATTTAAGGACACCAAATTAGCTCGTTCCAAATTAAAGGGCACCTAATTAGTTCGTTCCGATTTAAGGACACCAAATTTGTTCGTTCCAATTATAGGACAACAAATTAGCTCGTTCCAATTTAAGGACACCAAATTAGCTCGTTCCAATTTAAGGACACCAAATTAGTTCGTTCCAAATTAAAGGGCACCTAATTAGTTCGTTCCGATTTAAGGACACCGAATTAGTTCGTTCCAATTAAAGGGCACTAAATTTGTTAGTACCAATTTAAGGACACCAAATCAGTTCTTTGATTCTTTTCAAGTTAAGGAAACCAAATTAGTTATTTCGAATTTTTTTACACCAAATTAGTTTATTCCAATTTAAAGACACAAAATTAGTTCTTTCCAATTTAAGGAAACAAAATTAATTACTACGAATTTTTGGACACAAAATTAGTTTTTTCCAATTTAAGGACACAAAATTAGTTTTTTCCAATTTAAGGACACAAAATTAGTTCTTCCCAATTTAGGAGCACCAAATTAGTTCTTTCCAATAAAGCAACACCAAATTATTATTTAGGTAATAAAATAAATTTCGCGTAGTTATATTAATTAAAATATTCAAAGTAAGAATTTAAATAATTTGAAAAGTTCTTAGTTTCAATCTAAATGGCTGAAAGGAAATGACTTCCTGAAATAAATAGTTAATTTGGCGTTTGCAAGCATTCCTAGGACCTCTACCACCCTCGAATCTAAATCATAAAAACGTCAAAATTAATTTCCCCGTTAGATGGCGCTAGGCCAGTCAATCAAGGAGTCGCCAGTCTCTTCTTCTTTCTTGTTCCCAATTTCTATCGTTAATTTCATTTTTCTCCGCCAAGAGATGGCAGTATAAAGTGAAAAACCCTTTCTTCCGAAAAATAGCGCGTAATTTAACTCTCCCTTCTAAAGTATAAAAAAAAACACTTCAAATTCTTAATCGGAAATAGAAAGATTTAGAGAGGGAGGGGGGCAAAAACGGGGGTAACTCTCGACAGCTGTT
Source organism: Leiobunum rupestre (assembly GCF_980474605.1). NCBI lineage: Eukaryota > Metazoa > Arthropoda > Arachnida > Opiliones > Sclerosomatidae > Leiobunum > Leiobunum rupestre. Next base: position 14,938,500 of record NC_143388.1, read on the forward strand.
CCTCATTTAACCATTAGGAGAAAAATATGGGATGAAAATAGGAATACTCAAATGGCGTTCGAAATAAGCCAAGGCCTAAGAAGTAAAAATGTGAACGTGCGGGGAGAGGGGATCGAAATAACTCTCCTTTATCCAACCATTGGAAATAAAGACAGTAATTGCAGGAGCCATTAAAGGCAGACCCTATTACCGCTTCATTAGTTTCGGGCTTCTCCGCGAGGGGGAGCTCTTTCTCTTCTCTTTCCAGGGCTGGAAATGAATTGGGCGGCAAATGGCTGTACCGCACTCGCGATCATTCGAAATTGGTCTTGGATGGATTGTTCTTAACTGCGAACTGGCACCTATCATTTTTTTTCTCTCCCCCTTTTATACATATACCGGGTGTTTCAAAAGGTTATGCAAAAATTTTAAGGAGTTGTAGGGGGTGCGTTGAGAAGTATCTCTGTTTTTTCCCCATTTCAATACGATGACTTAAAAGAGCGCCAGAGAGCTTCAAAGTGTGACCTACTAGACCCTGGAAGTAAGCTGCCACAATCGAAAACCAAGCAGCAGGGATACGCGAACATTAAAGTTTGGGTTCGTGTGATAGGTAAAAAAGGACTTTGTAAACAAATCGAGGTAACCAGCGTAAAAAAGTAAACTTAAAGAGTATTTAAAGTCCCTACTGCTTTGTTTTGCGCTTGTGCCAACCTACTTCCAGGGGCTAGTAGGCCACACTTTGAAGCTCTCGTAGGAAAATGGGGGAAAAAACAGGCATACTTCTCAACTCCGCCCCTACAACTCCTTCAAATTTTTGCCTAACCTTTTCAAACACCCTGTATATTGCTTAATATAAATGTAAAGCTTGATTGAGTTGGGTGGGGAGAAAACCTAATTAAGATTTCAATTCGATTTCCGGATCGTAATTTAGGAAGGAATTTACAGAAATTACGTATCAGTCATTACTTCATCGAATCATTGCCCACGTTATTATGAAGCCCTATGCAGTGGAATTTTCTTCAATTAATTTATGGAAGTTTATTTCGACAATTCTGGCCACTAGGTTCTCTCGTATCTGGGCCTCGTTGCCTAGGCAACGGCCAGGTTTCAAGTTTCAAGAGTAAGAGAACCGCAAAACAATATTTTTTGAGAAATCGAGTTAAAAACGTATTAAATTTCAAATGCAAATGGTTTTTGCTTGAATTAATTAATTAATTTGATCACCATGATATTTTAATTGGTAGATAATTTTTATTTACGTTAGTTTTTAACGATAGAATGTTACCTGAAAAGCTCGTAAATTCGAGTTAAGGTTGAAATTATTACCGGTAAAGGTAAATAAACATGGTGACCACCATTGAAGCCATTTCCTTTCATCTAGCTTATAGGCAGGGGTAGGCAAGACAGCCTATAGCCTACGCTTGTTTTCAATTAGGGGCTCACAAATCGACTTGAGGGGGGCCTGGTCAAGTCGATTTATACATACAACTTTGCAAAATTTTATTTTAAGTCATTATATAGGGGCCCCATAATTGACGAACAGGGGCCGACAATTGACGAACAGGGGGCCCACAATTGAGGAACATGGGGCCCATAATTTACGAACAGGGGGCCGACAATTGACGAACAAGGGGTCCATAATTGAGGAACAAGGGGCCCATAATTTCGAAAAGGGCGCCCATAATTGACGAAAAAGGGGAAGGCAATTGAGGAACAGGGGGCCCATAATTGAGGAACAAGGGGCCCCACAATTGAGGAACAGGATGCCCATACTTTACTAACAGGGGGCTGACAACTGAGGAACAGGGGCCCATAATTGACGAACAAGGGACCCACAATGGAGGAACCGGGGCCCCATAATTGACGAACAGAGGGCCCACATTGAGGAACAGGGGGTCCATAATTGACGAACGAGGGTCCACAATAGAGAAAACTCTCCTGGCACCGCCCCTGCTTATAGGTGGTATTCACAATTCGTTTAGACAAGATGGCTGCCATGGCTCGAAGGTTAAGAAGTTACCTTATAAATTCTATGTTATTTTAAATTGAACGATTGCATAAATTAATATCATCAGAGTGGGAAACATTTGCACTTTTTCCACCACCTTCAATACCTGATAACTAATAATACCTTGCTAAAGGCTTTTCGCCTTCCATCTCATTCTTAGCCTACTAAGAAACAACACCAATATAGCAGTGTGGCCGATCATGGCTTTGTTCAAAATTCCTACTTTTAGGCGCGAAACAATAGACTTTTCAATAATAAAAATGACCAACGATGTCATTCCTCAATATGGCCGGAAGAAATTTGAAATCCAATAGACGCTATCTCCCCCCTGGTTCATAATGTTTTCATCTTCGATCCTTAATCCAGCCACGAGACTAGACGCTCGAAATTCCCCAAATAATATATTAGATCATAGCTAAGCTAGGAACGGCAAAAATTTTAGCGTCTCGAAACCACAAATTTTATCAAACGAAATTATAGAGTTGAAATTTAACTTGACGTCAATCCGCAACGAGAGGGGGTGATAGAGGCCCCAGAAGGGGACCCCATATAATTCGATTCGGCGCCAATGATTGATTATATAACAGGCGTCCTCTACTCAATAGGGAAGACCCCTTAAATTCGGGGGGGATGCACTGGCAAGGGGTACGCTCTCATTAATCTTGGGGATGCCAATCTTAAGCAGTCGGACAAGTATTTTGCCTGGAAACCCTCTCGGGGTACCGCCCACCTAGGCCCTCGAGGAAATTACAAATCCACATAGACCCTATGTATATAGAATTTTTTTTCTAAATCGGTTTATTGGATAAAAAATCTTTAAGCGCGCCTGGTAAATAGGCTGCCTCGTATAGTTGGAATATCTTCAATTTCTTTTATCCGTGTGTTGCGCGTGTTGGCACCCGGAAAAGCTTTAGATTTTTTTTCTCCCTCTACCGCGAGATGTCAGCACCGTGATGAATTATTTTACGAAAATTTAATTTACAAAGTAAAGAATTGGGACCGATTCGGGTTTGAAGAAAATTCGAACCCCAGAGATAACCTACTGATGGTGTTTCTGATTGAGCGAGAAACGCGAAAACGGAGCCATGTGTCGCTTCAGTTCCGTTTTCCGTGGTTAGCTTCGTTAGCTAAACTTTCAATTTCACAATACAAACATATAAGTGTAATAATAATTATAATCAACTAAGCTAATATACAGGGTGTTTCAAATGGTTATGCAAAACTTTAAAGGAGTTGTAGAGAGTGAGTTGAGAAGTATGCCTGTTTTTTTTCCCATTTTCCTACGATGGGTTAAAAGAGCGCCAGAGAGCTTCAAATGTGCCCTACTAGTCCCTGGAAGTCGGATGCAACAAGCGCAAAACTCATTACCAGTTTTTTATGGAAAGGGAAAACTGAAGAACTCGAGGGAAAACCCCGTTAACCATTTAGGATAATACTTGCAAACTCTACGTACAAGGGGTTGTTCCGAGTGCAGGAACTTAAAGGGTTTTTTAACTTGTCTATATAGACGAAACACTTCAACTTAAGGCAAACTATTTACCCCTGTTAACGGACTATAAATATTAGCATAAGTAACATAATAAAATAAACATAAGTATGGCACAGAACGAAATCGGTTAATGATAGTCTGTCGTCGAGTGATTGCGAAATAGGAAGTTTCCGAACAGGAAACTCGTCACTTTCTACTCTTTCCGTTGGTAAAATAGTTGGTTAGTTTGATGGTGAGAAATACGAGCGTACACGCGTTTAAGTTAGGAATTCGAAAATAACTAACTTCTGAAATGGAATCAGTGTTTACAATAGTTATTTTTATCTTCCGATTCAATAATGCATCATTATTTTCCAAAAGTAAGCGTTATTTACACTTTTGAAAGCATTTCAATTTTCAATAGGCCTTGGCTGGTCCGTCGAAAAGGCTGCCGGCTTCCTTGAAATACTAGGAGCAGTTGGCGGATAGTTGTCAGTCAGTCGGTACGTAATGGTTTACGTTGTCATTGGCGAAACAGACTATCATAAAAAAAATTTGCCTTGGTGTCATACTTATGTTTATTATGTTACTTAAATTATTGAAAATGCTGTTTAGCCTGTTTTGGATCTGAAATTTCAAAATATGTACTTTCATAAACAATGGAATATATAATTTTATGTTCCTATTGGAAAATTTACCATTATTTCACCGAAGAAAGCGTTATTTTGGTTTTTGAAAGCGTTTCAACATTCAATAAGCCTTGGTCTAACGAAAAATAAGCGGACGAACGAAATTTAACGCCGCTGTTAACTGCCAATTATCTCTTACAAAAAATGATAGCTCCAATTTGATTCTTATGTAATATTTAAAATTGGGCAGATTCAAATTCGACTTAGTTCTAAATATTGATCCATACAAATGTGTTAGATTTGATCCCAATATAAAAAAAAAATTCCACTTTATTCCAATTTGATCAAATTTATTTGATGTGTTATGATTTTAGTTGAATCCAATTTTGGACATTATCAAGTCTTTTTGTAAAGGCATTTGCGCAGCTTTGCAGTGTATGCGGGAACTTAATAGCCTAGTTGGTATCAATGAGGTGTTCAGCCACTATAGTTAAGTCGATTATAATTATATTTAATTAGCTGAAATTCCGGAAACTGGCGTTTTCTCTAAATGTCCTACCATAGACGCGTTATTAAATTTTAATATTTCGGGGTGGATTGAAACTATAAACACACTGATATAGCGTTTTCCATTTGACTGCTCGAGTTGGTCCCGATTGACATTTCATGTTCCATTTGCGTACTAGAATCTGTCCCAATTAATTTTCTGATGTGCCATTTACTGCTCTCGAGCACTCTGAAATCGCTCAAGACCGATATATTGATTTCGACCAATGGGTGTTCTAAATGGAAGGAAGTGTTTGAATCTCCGAAATATGCATTCAATTTCTCTAAATCTAATGGAAAATATGATTATCTGTTTGTGAGTTCTCTGAAATTTTAAAACAAAAACTTACTGTTAATTCTCGGAAGCTTGTGGTTCCAACCCATTATTAGATAATAATTGCGTTATCTGAACCGAGTTAATAATTAGGGTAGATCAGATATCAGATTACCAGCATTTATACTAAGATTTTATCAGATCAGTTGATATGGGTCAAAATACAAACCAGTGACGTAATTTTTACAAGCTAAAAAAGTTCACAATTAAATTTGCATATAACTATATTATAAACATCCGGTCAAATTTCATGTATTCGTTGTTTGTCTTGAATGTTATTATTGCAATTATTCAATAACTATATCGATTAAAAATCGAAATTTTAAAAACAGAAATTTTACGCGTTTTGGCCCTTTAAAAAAAAACTGTTTTCCCAGGTTCTGCCCCCTCTTGAAAAATCTTGAAATGACGTCCATGATGAAAACCAATTAGTTTAAACAGGAAACTAATCTGAATTCATCTTAAACTGACAGATAGAAGTTGAGCATATTTCAATTTATAGATCATCAAGGGCGTTAAATTATGATTTTATCATTTTTTGTTTTTTTTTTAAATTGCTATTTTGATGATTTAAATAATTTTATTTTATTTTAATAGTGGCCGTGCGGCTTGCGTATTTTAAAACTGCACCGTCACCAGCCTTAAATTGTAGGCGGTGTCAAGGTGGGGCACACTTTTAAAATACATATTTTTCAAGACTCATGAATTTGTATTTGTATAAATATAAAAATATTTCGTATATATGAGAGGAGGACAGCGGAAACCTAGCACTAGCGAGGCCCCTTCAAATCGCGAGGCCCTGTGTTGCAGCACACTTAGCACATAAGTAAATCCGGCACCGCGCATCTCGCTTTTTGGGCCTTTGAAGATTTTGGTGCCGGTACCACAACGACGCTAGTTAAGAAGCTTTATTTTGGGGTACTTTCTCTCCCGACCAAACCAGAGTGGGCGAAGATAGATTGAAAGGGTATCGACTGCTCAGAAATTGTTTTGCTTCGAGGTTAACAAAGAAGCAAAGAATTCATTAATCAATCCTCGGCCAGATTGCAATTAATTTTTTTCCGCATCTCCCTTTTCTGCAGCTCTCTATCTGATTAGATTTACCCCCTAATAGCAAAGGGATCCCCTATTTTTTTCTTTGCCGTAGTACCCCAACCAAAATGCAATTATTTTTCGTAGGAAGCTTACTAATATGAATAAGAAAGGTTAATCTTTTATGTCAAAAATGTATTCAGATTTAGCAGAAAATATTTCGTCTCGTGATTTTTGGAAGACAAACCACGCCCCTTTGCCTTAGGTAACTATAAACTTGCACGCTATAAACTTTAACCTCGAATATCTACAGAGGGGTCTGACATTCGTACATAATCACGTATATTCTAGATAAAATAGATTTTAGAAATCTTGAAATCAACTTGAAAACCCTGAGATCTGGTCGAAAATCAGTTCCCAAATAATATATGAGTTTATTTTACAGGAATTATAAAGTGTGCCAACCCTGTGTCTTATGCAATAATAAAATAAAATTAAAAATAATTAAGATAAACAATTAAATTTGAAAGTACTATTTTAAAATTTTTTATACCCAATAAAATTTAAGTAATGACATGCTTATGGAGGAATGTTGTAGTCTTTAGGCGGGTTTTCACTATATCAAAAATATGGTATTAAACCTAATCCTTGGTTTCCATAAACCATTTTTCTTTATGCGTGCTAGTGGAAACCAAAGCTAATGCTTGGTTTACACTAGCGCGCGTCATAATGCATTTTTCTTTACGCGTGTCAAGACGTTTGTACATTACGTCCCAAAGTTGAGTGACGCTCCGTTACTAGCGCTAGTGGAAACCAAGGCTTACGGTGAATTTTTGCGTCGTGGCGTTTTCGCCCTAGGGAAAACCAGCTTTAATTAAATAATTTAACGTCAACGTTAACCGTCTTGGCGTTTTAGCTCTACTTAAAACCAGCCTTTATTGAAGTTTCGGTGAACATTTCAAAGCTCTCTACCCTAAAAACGTTTTTAATGAAATCGATATGTATTCGTCAGTCAGCCACCCGCGCTCCCCGTTTTTATGCCACTAGAGAAATTTAAACCCCGCGGTTTGAATAATGTGTAAACACCATTAAAATCTTGGAAAGATAAAAACGACGGAAAAGTTCTCGATTTACGTACTCGAAATCGTGTGTTCAAACACTCCTCTTTTCAACACAGTCTTTGCCGAAATTTAAAAGGTTCTGAAAGTGGATGTATGATATGTGCGATTGTATTGGAACGAACAAGTTTAAGCATTCGAACGTGAACGGGTAGACACTATGGTTTTCTACACTACGTTAATAGACATGTTAAGCCAGTGCTAGAAATCGTGTAGGGGAGACTTGTAGCTGAGTGTAGTCTTTAATTGTCACTTGTGCACAAACTGCACTCCCACAATTTCCCCTTACACGTTTCGAAGCGGTGTCTTAACTGTTTAATGTCCGTTTCTGTTTAGAAGTATAATTCATCTTCGTATACTGATGATAATTCGTCAGTTTCACTATATAAATAAATAATAATAATAATCAACTAGGCAGCTAGGCTAATACCCAAGGCATCACCTTAGGCCTAAGTCATCAAGCGACTTTTAAAGCCATTAATTCAGATGACCGGGTTACAATGCCCTTCATGCCAACAGCTCCCTACACTAACTATTACCTTTAACCTCAATTTAGTTTTTATGGAAGGTATTTTCAAATACCACAAGTAGAGCCAACTTCAATAGTTTTGACACTCGCTTTTATTTTATCGCAACTGGACAAGATGGTACTTTTGCGCGAGACTGCCTTATTCAGTGCAAATTTTTTGAAACCGATAGATGGCGGCAATGCTATTTAAACCGGCAAATTTTGATGCAAATTCACTTTTTATTCTTCAAAAATTGAAATTAACTAAAACCTGACCTCGAATTACTTCAAAACGCAGTTTAAACTCCAAACACTTGATATCATAATTTTCTTTAAGCACGCAAAAACGTTTGTACATCACAAAGTTGGATGACTCGCCGTTACATTTGCAAGTGGAAACTAAACTTTACACACGTAATTAGTGGAAACTGACTAAGCTAAACACATGTTAGTGTAAACCATAGAGGAAGAAGCGCTCGAACATGTTTCCCCCACAAATTTTATCTCCATTACTACTTCCTTGATGGTGTAAACTAAGCTTTTGCGTCGACGCAAAAAAAAGGTTTAACGGAGATTTTTGAAATAAGAGACACTAGTAATGTTAAGTTAACTTTTATTACAAGCGGTAGTTTTATCGCATTCGAATATAGGTATTAATACAAATATAACCATAAAACATTAATTTTCTTGAATTATATCTCGTAGTGCTTTCTCAACTTGTCCGACGAAGCTAGGGAACGTTTCATCCATCAAACAAGAGATGACAAATTCTCGCATTTTTTCTTGTGGCATTTCAATATTTCCCCCATCGCAGCTTTCAGGAAACTTCCCGAATTTCAAAATAGTTTCTGCAGTCTGCTTTAGCATGCTTGTTGGGCTTTCTTCAACCATTGGTAATTCGGGCTGTTGTGGTTGAGCTTCTCTGGATGTTTTGATGGGAAAATAGTTGGACAAAATGTCGCAGCATTCGTCGCATATTTCAGAACCGTTTCGTGTCCCATCACCATTCATTTGCACTCGAAATTTTCGAAATTCATTATTCATTTTAATTGTGACCATAATGCTGTCTCCTTTAGATATGGCCTGAATTCGATTCTGGCATAAAATTAATGAGAAAGTTTCCAAAGCAATATCCTCCTTCATTACCACCAGTTGATACGCGTTTGTTATCATCATTTTTAGATCCTCATTTGATGATTGTATTATTTCCCAGTTGTTGTTCGTTGATGAGTAATTCAGATACTTTCCATATTTCTTTAGATTCCATATCTTCTGTCCAGATTCCATTGTAAAACGCGAAAAATCTATGTTGGAACTAGTTTTGCGGTTTTCGCGCTACGTTTTCTTTATCGCGTTTGTTTAACGCATCGATAGATGGCGTAAGCGTTTCGATAAAAAGGGAACAGCACGGCCACCTAAATCCACTCTATAACTCGCTAAAGCCTATGCGAGGTGGCAGTGCTCAATAAAGCCTGAATCACGTAAGACGTAACGTGATTCATGTAAGCGTTTAGTGAGTTAGCGTTGTCGTAAAAATTAATAACTATTGTGTTTTACTTTCATCATAAATAGATTTTATGAGATTACATATTTTTGAACTGTTTAGATCTGAAGTTAAAGGCTTAATTTTTATAACTTCGTGGTTAAGTTTGGCTTTTGTTTTCAATCTATAGCTGCAATATTTGTAAGAATTAATGCTTTCCTTATAAGCCTTGGTTTGGGCCACTTAGAAGTTAGACTTACCTTAGTAAGTGACTTTGCTAGATTTAGTTATTAATTCCAAACTTTTATTTGTATATTTATTGTAACATATGTTTATTGTATTTTATGACAGATTACCTATTGCCATACTATATTATCTGTCTTAACAGAGGTGTAATATTTTTCATAATGAGCTCGTCAGATACTCCACCATCATCACCACCACCACCACCAAATAATGCTGATGGTGAGGGTACTCCTGCCCCTCCTACCCAATCACCATTTCAGAGTGTAATTGTAAGTGATACATAAGCTTTTAGTTATGAAGTGCTACATAATGTCTAATGGTAACCATATCCTTTACAGACACACATGCTTGCGAAGAAAGTTGACGCTTTGCTATGGATAACGCGTTTAGCCACTATCTATTTATCAATTCTTTATTTAATACCAATAGGGTAACTATAATTACTATCTATACATAATAATGTGTTAAAATACAACCTCCTTTTCCAGAGTGAATCCCTACAGTTGTTACCAAAAAGCTTTAGTCAGTAACGCCGCAACTAGTGCGCTGAGACTTCACCAGCGTTTACCTAATGTGAGACTTACTAGAGAATTTTTGGGCCGTCTACTGATAGAAGACAGTTGCCATTACTTGTTTTTTTCGCTTATATTTCTGTATACTTATCCAATAACCAGTAGGTTTTTTATATGCGAGTGAATAATTTATAGCAGGGTCTTAAATTTTTTATTTTTAAATTAGTTTGCCTGGTTCCAATATTTCTCTTTGCCTTGTTGCATTCAGCAAGTTACACCTTAACGCTTCTAGGAGTAAGTATTTTTCATATCCGTCTCTTTTCTCCAACTAAGTGATTAAAAATACTTTTCTCTTTCAATGTAAAATAGCTGTTCAATATGCAGCAAAGTTGGCTCGCTAAAATGGTCTTAGGAATTGTAGAAAACCATCAGAGGAATATGTTAAGAGCCATTGCGTTGGCAGAAATTTTTATAATGCCCATGACGGTTTTCATGATATTCTCTGGCCGTGGAGGTTTATTGGTTCCGTTTGTCTACTTTCGATTTCTCACTTTGCGATACGCCTCTCAAAGAAACCCATACACGAGGTAAATACACCCGAGAATTACAATTTGTGAAGGATGAAATTATAAAAATATTTTCGTTTTTTTCAGAACTGCATTCCACGAGTTAAGGTTAATTGTGGATAATTTTGCGATGCATCAAAGCTGTCCTCTCATAATAAGACGTATTCTTACAACTATTATTGCATTTGCATCTCGTCTCGCACCGCCAATGCCTACTGCATCAAACTAATAAAAATGCCAGCTTCTCATGAATAATTCTACTTCAGTATAACCCCCCAAAAATTGTCACTTTCATTGTTGGATATTTTTCCCTGAAATCGAATTTTAGATTACTTTTTGGGAATTTGACATTTAAACATGGAAATAAACGGAAGACCATCATCACCTTGACATAAAACACCTGGAATTCACCAACATCTCTGATATAAGAAAATCCCAAAAATGAACTATTTGGATTTAGGATTACTTTTTTTAAATGACAAACAAAATTATTATTTAATAATTGTTTTTTGAGAATAAACTTTTGGTGTCGGTCAGAGGCCTTAGACACCAAATATTTACCAATTAGTTTTGAGTTATATAAAAACGTTTATTTTGTGTTATACTTTCAAATTATAACTGAGTTATAATACTATGTAATAAAATAACTGAGTTATAATACTATCTAATAAAATAACCGAGTTATAATACTAAATAATAAAACATTAAGGGCACTTTTTCGTGGCACCACGAGGTTTATAACCTGACCAAAAATAACTGGAGGCCGGTTTTTTTTTCATTTTTGTGTTACACCTAACTATAATTTGAAACTGATTGTAGGGCATAATGACTGGCCCTTTTATTGATTAATAAAATCATTTGTGCCTGTTAATGGATGCGGCGTTCCAAATTGTCTGTCCAGGAATTGCACGTCAGTGGTGCCTGATCGCGAAAAAGAAATACTTTTTTTGAACCAGAATTTAACTTATTTTTCTAAAACGTAAAAACTCATATTTCCATATACATTTATTTTAATTCAATGCTTTTGTTAAAATTATCTTTGTAGGCCCAAATTGTTTAGTTTAGTTCGTTAATGAAGGCTTGATAAACATTATAGTGAACCTAAAGATGCTATTTTTATTGTATTATTTAGAATCACCCCCACCTCAAATTTCGCGAATTTTCAGTTTGATTTCCCTTTACCTATTTTTTTGGGGTCAAAATTTATCTACATCTGGCATCACTGATACACGCGTGTGTTGCTATTGGTAAACCAGGTAAGGTAACACGGTAATTTTATTTGTTTTTGACAAAGATCAAGTGGTGTTAGCTAGAAGCCTTCGACACCAAATAGAAAATAAGTTGCCTCGAAATTTGGAGACGTAGAAACGGTGAAAGCACACCGGTTAAAAGTTTACAAAATTATTTCTGGCTATGAGGACTGAAAGGGGGTATGAAATTTAATAAACGTTATCTCCCCTCAGTGGTAAATGGGTTTTTCACTGAGTTTTTCGGTAATAGAAGGAGTAAATTGGGGGAGTGGGCAATTGTAGCTTTGGCCAGTGCAAGTCGGCATGTGAACCGTTTTCCAAAGGGGGAGATCAATAAACGATAATGTTTGAATTTATCTAATCATAGAATACTTTGGAAAAGATCGCCTGTTGCGCTTGGCTGTTATAACAACGCCACCATTCGGCCACTGAGGTAACTAAATAATGCGCCGGATTTGATAGCGTAGATTTTCGACTTAAAGTGTTCATAACTTTTTTAAATTAAGACTGACTGGTTTGAAAATTATATTTTTAGTTAGTATAAATCATTTCTGAACTACTTATTCGGTTGCATTAAGAAATTTTTTTTTAAGTGAGATTTCCGTCCAATATCCGGGACCGAACATTCAACTTTCGCACTATTGTTATATTTGAATTTCGTACCAATTGATGCAGGCGCCATCTAACTCTGAAAACCGTTAGCGTTTCGCGACCTTATTTTCAAAAAGAGGTAACTCGAAAAATTAGGTTTGTCTAAAAATTTATAAATTTCCCAAACGAGGTAACTCGAAAAATTCGGTTTGTCCATAACTTTATTAAAATTACCGTATTCACTACCTTATTTCCAAAAAGAGGTAACTCGAAAAATTTGGTTTGTCTAAAAGTTTATTTAAATTACCGTATTCACTACCTTATTTCCAAAAAGAGGTAACTCGAAAAATTCGGTTTGTCTAAAAATGTATTTAAATTACCGTATTCGCTACCTTATTTCCAAAACCAGGTTTATTAACTACAAGATGATTGAAAATTGGTTCAAATTTAATATTTAAAATATATTTAATACATCGGGGGATTGTGTGTCACATCTTGTTTTATTACCGAACAATTTCAGTAAGTTATTGGTAGTTCTGAAATACATTTTCTGGCCGCTTATTGTACGTTATCAGTTTCCTAGGCCTTGGAGAAACCCAGCAGTGGCACCGGTTTTTAGCCGTCAAAAACCTCAAAATCTCTAAAAAAATATAAATCCATCTATGCTTACGTGGTGCGATTAGAAAGCAGACGAACTTTCGCTACTAAGTATGCGAGGGTGTTCGCGACCTAAAACTATCGCTACGCCCCCTTGGGTTTACAATTGAAACCTAGATAGGTAGCCACTAAAGCAGACGCTATTAGTTTTTCCTCATCGTTATTCGTAAATTTGAATTTTTAATATTTCAATATAATTTTTGCGTCGTTTGCCTATATTTTGATAAGTTTATTTAATAAAAAACGTTCTTATGACTTTTTATTTTGTCTGTAGCAGACGCTAAATCATAGGCGCTACCCATTGAATTGAGAATAATACTGCTAGAATTACAATTACGATTTCAGTTACCATGGTTACGCGGGACCTGTTCTGATAAGACTGTACGAAATTCATCTTTATAATTAGGCGGTAGCGCCATCTATATTTTGTAAAGTTATATGACTAAAAATAAATAATTATTAGCTAAAGCACCGTAACTTGAGTTAAAAAGGACCGTGTTGACAGAATAAAATTATTTTTAAACAACTTCAAAGGTTTGTTTGTTACGAGTAATCATACATTTCAATTTCGCACCAGATTCGCGAAAAAATTCAATTGCAATATAGTTGCCACCACTAGAGACAGATGCCGCCACGGTAGAACGATAAAGTTGATAAAGTCTCCTTATTGAACGAAATTGGTCCCGCGCTAGCCAGATTTAGTTATACCTCTATTTATTCCCAACTCAATGGCGCTACCTCTGCCTGAATGCATTACGTATACACAACACACAAAATATATTTTTGTACATTTTGTTCATGCAGTTGGTCTATTTAATCCTCTTTCTTCGCTAAATCTTCTTGAGTTTCTTTAAGTATAACTCCTCGCATTAAAAACGCTTCGGGGCATTACACGTAAGAACCTTTTATTTCTTTTTAGAAGGCAAAAAATACATTCTAGATGGAAAAGGCTTAAAAAATAGTTTAGTGTTGGAATGAGACCCTTCCCATTTCACATTCTATAGATGCAATTTTAATAATCAATGAATACCATTTTACAAAATACTCGAAGCTTATTCGCTTTTCCCAGATACCCCAAACAAGAATATATTTATGCTTATGGAGAATAACTATTCGGCGTCGTTTTTTAGCGTTGCTCCCAATTTCCCTCACGCTCTACGAGTAAACTCCTTCCCACTAAAATCAATCAAATCAGTCCGGTTTCTCATTGGTTACTTAAAGCTTACGTATTCCGACGCGATAAAAGCACACCCTGGTGGTGACGTTATTATATCCCCCACTTCTCTTGTCGAAGTTGCCGCATGGTTGCCGGTTGGAAATTCGACCATGATTCCCGAGGATTTTCTCATCACAGTCATTCGCCCCAAGTATAAATAAATACATTTTTGCAACCAGTTAAGCAGATAATAAAGAATTTTAGATTGACTATAGAGGGAGTGTTTTTTCCCGCTGTCATCTTAACTTGTTCCGAGAACTTCTAGAGGGAAAGGGTCGGAAATAATCTTCTGTTTTTTGTCCCGCTGGCTTAAAGGATTTATTGACGGGGCGCCTAATTCTTAAACGTGTCTCTACAGCTACTATTTGAAATACATTTGGAATCAGTTGCATTAAATATTGCGTGTCACCTTTTGATATTTACAGTTTTTTTTGAAAATGTAAAAGAGAGGTTAAGCCAGCAATAACTATCGTAGTTTTACCAATACTGGATATTGTAGCAATAACTATCGTAGTTTTAAACGTAATGGATAATGTAGCAATAACTATCGTATTTTTACACGTAATGGATATTGTAGCAATAACTATCGTATTTTTACACGTAATGGATATTGTAGCAATAACTATCGTATTTTTACACGTAATGGATATTGTAGCCATAACTATCGTATTTTACCCATACTGGTTATTGTAGCAATAACTATCGTAGTTTTACACGTAATAATTAATGTAGCAATAATTATAGTAGTTTTACCCGTAATGGTTAGTGTAGCAATAACTATCTTAGTCTTACACATAATGGTTATTGTAGCTATAACTACAGTCGTAAACACATAGTGGCTGTAGTAGCTAAAAATACAGTTGTTTTACACATAGTGGTTGTAGTAGCTATAAATACAGTTGTTTTACACATAATGGTTATTTACTTGTATCAATAATTAGTAGTTTTACACATGGTTATTGACATCTAGAAATAACTAGTAGCTTTCACATAATGGTTATCGTAAAATTTATCTTTACACATAATGGTAATTGTAGCTATAGCTACAGTTTTTAACACATAACTGTTGTTAATTTGTAGCAATAACTAGTAGTTTTACACATAACTGTGATTAACTTGTAGCAACAGTGACGTACCTAGACCCTTTGACGCCCGGGGCGGGTCACGAATTTGCCGCCCCTCCCAATTTCCAAAAGAGCCAAAACGCAATGTAATAAGCGTACAATATTGTGCAAGCCTAACATTATGGTACGAATAAAATTTTAACCTAAGATTATTGTTTTGTACAATAATTATTGTACGTCAAGGCAGTCTAACAATGTAAGTTAAAGTGAAGTAGAGTAGAACTCGTAATTCGTTAAGATGTGATAGACGTATTTAAACCGAACAAAATTGCACTCTTTTCGATTTTCGTGCTATAAAGGTTTTAAAATTATATTTCCCCATCATAGCGTACGTAGACACGTGTTATACGTGTCTACGTATAACTATACGGTATAATTAGTATTTAGTAAGAATTAAAACGAATTATATATAACGGTATATTAGTATTACCTAAAAAATGTTTATGTCGTCTTGTGTGGTCGTGCGCACTACTACATCATAACAATATGGAGCGTTTGAAGGAAACGATAAAGTTTTGGTTTCACTTTAGATCAGTGTTGCCAGATGGTGGGAAATTTCCCATATTGTGGGAATTTTTTGGGTTAATTTTGGCTCTGTGGGAAAAGGTAATTTTTTTTCAAAAACGTTGATTTTGTGGGAATTTTCATGTCCGCGGGTATTTATCATATGTTTTTTTTTATTTGACTATCAACAGAAAGCCCGAAATTATCTAGAGCAGTGTATTTTCGTGAATCTTGTGATTTTACAAATAATATAAAGGAGGTGCCTCCTAATACTGCAATCAATCAACGCACAAGCCTAACAACCAAAATGTTTAAACATTGTAATTTCAATAAAATTTAATTTTAAAAAGTAATTTTTAAAAAATTTTGAAAATTATGGCATGTTTACCGTTATGTTTTCCTTGGGGGCGGGGCTAAATATGGGTGTGGGAATTTGTGGAAAATTTACTACCCAGCAATGGGAATTTCAACTTTCAAACATTGGCAACACTGCTTTAGATTATATATTGTTAGATTTTCGATTTCAAACCAAGGGTTAATTCAAGATTAATAAACTTGGTTAACAATTTACTATATGTATTATCAATGTCATGTAAAATTAATGAAGTAAAAACAAATACAGAAAAAAAAGAACTTACAAACTTAAAAGTCGGTGTCAATGTCAAATGGGTAATCTACACTACACAGCACAGATATATTTCAACTATCCGTATAATCCGTTTCCGTTAATCTAAAAACTGAAAACGATCGGCTAAAACTTCGACGGACATTTATCTACGGTTATTACCACGATAGTAGCCGCCGGACTCAGGAAAGTAAAATTCGTATTTAAAAACTAATTCTAATACTTTCTTCATTTATAATTATCCCCGATTTATCGAAAAATCTTTTCCTAAGGACTGAAAACCTTGTGCCGTGATAGAATAAAATAAAAACAAGGTCATAAAATGAACTAAAGAGGGGCCCTCTGGAACTCCCCAGGGCCGTAGCTAAGTCTCAACAAATTTTTGGATTTTTTCAATCCTTTGGAATTGTTTTTTTGTTTTTTTTTGTGGGGACCCCTAGGTATGTGTCAAGGATGCCTACCCTTAAATCCGGGCCTGATCACTACGAGAAAAGACTAAACGTTAACCATTACTAAAAATACGAATTTTTTTCTTGGGTGAAAAATGCCGCCCCTTGAAGTGCCGCCCCCCTAGGTACGCCACTGTGTAGCAATAATTACTAGTAATTCTACACATAATTGTTATTAACTTGTAGCAATAACTAGTAATTTTACACATAACCGTTATTGTATTTTATATTGTTATTGTTATTTTGCACAAAATTTAACCATTTCTATCGTAGTTTTACACAAAATGTAACAATAGCTATCGTAGTTTTACACGTAGTTCGCAGCCAATGAAATTTTAACCGTTGCTATACATTCGGATCGGTTCTAGAAATGGCTTTTTCTAGAAAAGTTTCTTGAAATTATTTTTAAAGCAAACCTTACCAATACCTCATATTGATTCATCAAAATATACCATTGGTTTGGTTTCTTTCAACCAGAAATATAAATATTCAGGAAGATTATTTTTTAATATTTTTTTAATTATTAGCCCCCAACCGTTGCGATTGAAGCTGCATCCGGTTGGCAAAATTTTGTTTCTTTAACATTTCCATAACGAGAAGGGAATTTGCAGGTGGGGAGGTTGAGCCCCACGTGCCAGTCTTAAGCCGAAATTAAATCGACAAGGGGGTCGTTTGAGGCAGATACATACAGTAAAAATGATCCAGTTGCCAACTTTTTGGGCGTTCGCTCCACCATCCTCATCTTGGGCTTCCGCTCGGCACGGATGGAAAGACTAAGAATAACAACTTGAATCCCTTTTAAAATAATATTCCGGCCGCTAATCAGTTCTCTCGCAGAAGGACGTTCTTTCTCTGGTTTTAATTTCTCTTCGCTTCATCCTCCGCAACCGTTTCCTCCTCATCTCGCTGTTGGGCCTCCTCATCATCTTGGCGAAAGGCTTAAACCTTTTGTTAAGCAGTTACCAGATTTCCCGCCCGTTTTCCACCCTTGCCCACGAGTCCTCTCCATCTCTGACTCTTCAGCGCCTATTGAAGAACTGCTCACTCTCACTCTCTCCTTTGACTGGTATTAAATTTGATAAGTTAGGTAAACACGCGGGACGACGAACCGGCTTTCTAAAACCTTCATCGGAATTAATTTCTGCAATCGTTTCTGCCTATTAATCAAATTTTGGTTGATGGTAATTTTTTCATCCTGTTTTTACATTTTGTGAACCGTTATAAAATGTGTGCTATTTTAAAAGTATTCTGAGGTGCTTTGAATTGAAATCTAGATTTCATTTGGACAAAAGCATCGACGCAAAAATTTGTGTTAGGTCTAAGCATCGACGCAAAATTTTGCGTTAAGCCTAAGCATCGACGCAAAAAACTTGTGTTAGGCCTAACGGAATGTTCAAAGCAATGAGGTAGAATAAATAGAGATACGAATCCGCCTTCCAGTACCTACCGTTTCGCGGGACAGTATTTGTTGGAGAGTTAGGCCTAGTAATTAATGAACTTAATCAAATCGTGTTGGTGCCATCTATCGTGCTATTGGAAAACTAAACCTTAATATATTTTGCAAAAGTATCTGCTTATAAAAACAGATGGCGCCAACACGATTGGATAAAGTTGAAACTTAAACCTAATTCTCCTACTCAAATCACAGATTTGTTTGTATCTCTAGTTCACTACCTCATTGGTTCAAAGTCGAAAACCAACCTTTTAGCGATTTCACATATAGTGAAAACCAGTCTTTAAAATATACCTTTCAGTTTTATTATTCAAATATGTTCAAAAGTAAGTTTGGAATATTTTGTAATCAAGCTTCTAGGTCTAACGAATCTCGAGATCAGTTTTGAACGACCTTGAAAAAGTAGTTTCAGGTGATAAAATATTTAATATATCATTTCAACCTACACGAAAAAATGTTTGGAAATTTTAATAATCAAAACAGTTTATAATACTCCAAAGTAACGTTGATTTTGAAATAACCATCGAATATCTTATATAATGTTTCCAAAAACTGTGGTAGGTACATCTCTGATCGTATTCCTTCTTCATTCCAAGTGAATAAATTTACATTTTCAAGTCGAATATGTGCAAAGCTCTTACCTTTGCCACTTTACATGAAATTCCACCGCTGGCATGCACTACTGGTCACAAAATTGTGTTGAATGTGGAATTTGAAATAAACGAATTAATCAATGTAATGTTTTATAATAATTGTCTTATGTACATGATAATTAATTGATGCAATGTGTCTAAAAATGGTGTGGTCAGAATGACAATAATGGGGTCGAAATATGTTAATAAAAC
Source organism: Leiobunum rupestre (assembly GCF_980474605.1). NCBI lineage: Eukaryota > Metazoa > Arthropoda > Arachnida > Opiliones > Sclerosomatidae > Leiobunum > Leiobunum rupestre. The sequence continues at coordinate 14,957,643 of NC_143388.1, forward strand.
AAGGGGTCCATTGATCTAATTGGAGTTGAGAATTAAGTACAATCAAAGTGGTACAATTCACACCACCGGTAATAAAGAAATGTAAAATTTCGAAAAGTATTCCCATGAGTAATTGACAGAAACATTTCTGACTAAAATGAAATATGGCGTTCTTCTATAATCTTCCACCATTTAAGTCGATGTGTTCTTTAAATTCCCCAAAATTATTTTCCCTGAGCTATCATCGAAAATTAAAATGACAATTTTTAATTCTAAATTAAGCCGTTCCCTAAAGAACAACCCTTAATCTAGCACTCAAATGCCAAGTGATGAAGGTAAACTTTACCTATTTATCACCTAGGGTTGGTGTGCCTGTTGGCTATAGCGACTCCTATCTGACTCCTACATCCATTATTTTGGTGGCAATTAAAAAACCAGTTCGCGATGACATTGTAGCGAAGCTTCTTTCACTTATTAGAACTCCTTTGCGAGGGTTTTTTAGCGGCATTCTCTCACCTAGGAGCAACAAACATAAGGAGAACGCGGCTAGCCTTTAAACACGCTAACGCAGTGTTGTGTACAAATTTCATTGGACGAACCTTTAAGCTGAACATTTTACGGAAAGGGGGAAGACAATTTCCGAATTTTCCCCTTCCGACGGCAGCAGGCGCTAAAGCGTCTAACCAATGAAAACTGTACACGAGAAAATGCCCGAGCTTAGACGGGTTGTGTTCTCCTTGTGTGGGGTGCTGCGTTTGTTGCTCTTAACTCTCACTATCTCTCAGTAATTATAAAGCAGAGTCTTCTCCCCCTACGCCAACCCAGATATATTTACAAAAATAATCTTTCTAATGATAAAGGATTCTCTCCTCATTTCTTCGAAGGTGTTAAGAAGAAGCCCAGCCGGGGTCGAATTGATGGTTGCCACTTTCCCGTAAGGCATTCTTGCCACGCGACGAAGCGAAACCTCGAGCGTCGCTTCCTACTGCAGGTAAAAAGGGGAAGAAAACACACGGCTCCGCGATTTATAGGAGCTGCGCTTTTATTATCCTGCACCACCCACTCTTGAAAAAAATGTCGGTTTCGTTCGCATTTACGAAATTCCAATTTAATAATTGCACTCGAATTTTCATTTAAAAGGGAATAATTTCGCAGTTTAGCTACACCTCCAAATCAATTCTTGGAGTATGTCACTTTCGTTTGTAGGTAACTTCATGCTTCTTGCATTTGCACCAGCTAGGAGCAACAAACACAGCATCCCGTCAAAAGTGGTGGATTGTCTTGCGTACATTTTTCATTGGTTAAACGCTTTAGCGCCTGCTGCTGTCGGAAGGGCAAAATGCGGAAATTGTCTTCCCCCTTTCCGTAAAACGTTCAGCGTAAAGGTTCGTCCAATTAAATTTGTACACAAAATTGCGTTAGCGAGTTTAAAGGCTAGCTGCTCTCTCCTTGCGTTGCTTGCTCCTAGGGGCCAGTAAAGAAATGGCTTGTATCTGAATTGTCGCTACAGTTTTAAGTACGCCAGCGGTGTCCAAATGGGGGATCTTGACCTACAAAATGGCGATCTTGACCTTCGAAATATATATCTTGAAAATATATTTAATCTTAAGATAATAAAGAACAACTAATATACACCTTCAAAATTGTGATCTTTTTAATTAGAATTTTGGACACCCTGGCAGCTAGGAGAAACAAACACATGGAGAACGCAGCTAGCTTTTAAACACGCTAACGCAGTGTTGTGTACAAATTTCATTGGTAGAACCTTTACGCTGAACGTTTTACGGAAAGGGGGGGAAGACAATTTCCGAATTTCCCCTTCCGACGGCCGCAGGCGCTAAAGCGTCTAACCAATGAAAACTGTACGCAAGAAAATGAACGACTTTTGATGGGTTGCGTTCTCCTTGTGTGGGGTGCTGTGTTTGTTGCTCCTAACTGCCAGTAAGTAATGTAAGTGATTGAAATGTTTAAAATTAAAATTCAACAATATATAAATGTAATTTTTGTCAAGTATTGCCAATATTATAAGGTGTTTACAAATGAACCATTAACATTCAAACGGTTAATTAACATTTATATCAAATAAATTTAAAAATAAACTTTAATTTAAAACCGAACGCGACTTCCCGATAATATCGTCACGCGTTTGTACAATTTCCGAATATATATATATACATACGAAACCTTTAAAAAAATCTCCCCCTGTTGGGTTTTCGGAGACATTATACCGGCCAAAATCCTTTGACAATTAGCCACGCCGAGTCGCTCCCTAATAACTATCTTTGGGGAATTGCTAACCCACTGGCACATCCTCCCAGTTCGTCAAAATTCGGAACATTTTTTGCGGCTATTCTTTCCGGGTTTTTCATTTTGATCCCTTCCCCCGCTCCTCGGCTTCTCCGCTTCGCTCTGGCTTAGTTCACATTCTCCGAAAGTATTTATTACACGATGGATTAAGCATCGGAAAGAGAGTGGAAAAAAACGAAAGCTATAGACGAGAAGCCAGTTTCGGATGAGGGGGTTAAATTTGAACTGAGGTATATCGAGTCCGTCGGGGGCTTTCTCTCGGCATTGTTTGTTAATACAATTATTTTTCGTCGATGCGAATAACTGGTGGTTTAAAGTATCTTTTCAATGGAAAAGGGGTTTAAAGTTTCCGTTTCCGAGAGTTTCCATAATAGGGAAGAGTTTCCAAAGCCAGGGAAAAAAGTGATTAAGAGTACGAGTGGATTCGCTTTGTATATGCCCGCGTTTTTTTACGCCCCTCGGTTTCGCCTCGAATTCATTATCATTTACACTGCAGACTTATTTTCTATAAAAGGCCGGGCTCTCCTCTTGCCTTACCAAACTCTCAGATCCATCAAGATTAAAATCCATCCTCAGTCTTCGGATTTTTAGGGATGTGAAAAAAAGGGTGAAGAAAGTCGAATCTTCCCTTTTTTGAAAAGGACGAAATGAACGGGAGCTATGTTATCAACCTTACCGCCGCTGTTTCGATAGTCTGGAAGGCTAAATTGGTAAGGCCCAAGGGCCCAAGAGTGCCGTAATTTAAGGACTTTGTACTGGGCCAGGAAAAGCTGATGGAAGGCCTAAGATGTTCAACTACTATCGAACCGATCGTCTTAATAATAAAATATTGAACATTTAATCATTTTAATCAGGATTAAATCATTAAACTTGTAATCATTTTAATCAGGATTAAATCATTAAACTTGTAATCATTTTAATCAGGATTAAATCATTAAACTTGTAATCATTTTAATCAGGATTAAATCATTAAACTTGTAATCATTTTAATCAGGATTAAATCATTAAACTTGTAATCATTTTAATCACGATTAAATCATTAAACTTGTAATCATTTTAATCAGGATTAAATCATTAAACTTGTAATCATTTTAATCAGGATTAAATCATTTCAATCATGATTTATGTATTTTAATATGAACTTAATCATTTAAATCATTTTAATCAGGATTAAATCATTTCAATCATGATTTATGTATTTTAATATGAACTTAATCATTTAAATCATTTTAATCAGGATTAAATCATTTCAATCATGATTTATGTATTTTAATATGAACTTAATCATTTAAATCATTTTAATCAGGATTAAATCATTTCAATCATGATTTATGTATTTTAATATGAACTTAATCATTAAAATATCGATATAATTATTGAAATCTCGATATAATAATTAAAATATCGATATAATTATTGAAATCTCGATATAATCATTAAAATATCGATATTATTATTGAAATCTCGATATAATCATTAAAATATCGATATAATTATAGAAATCTCTATATAATCATAAAAATATCGATATAATTATTGAAATCTCGATATAATCATTAAAATATCGATATAATTATTGAAATCTCGATATGATCATTAAAATACCGATACAATCATTGAAATCTCGATACAATATTTAAAATCTCTATTTAATCATTGAAATATCGATACAATCATTAAAATCTCTATTTAATCATTGAAATCTCTATTTAATCATTGAAATCTCGATTTAATCATTAAAAATATCGATTTAATCATTTGAATCTCAAAGTAATCATTAAAAATATCGATTGAATCATTCGAATCTCGAAGTAATCATTCAATTCTCAATTTAATCCATGAAATTTGGATTTTAATTTACCTTTTAATCATAAGTTAAACTATTTAATCATGATTCAATATTTTTAATTATGATTTAATATTTTTAATCATTATTTAATATTTTTAATCATGATTTAATATTTTTAATCATAATTTAATTTGTTTAATAATGAGTTAATCTATTTAATCATGAGGTAATCTATTTAATCATGAGTTAATCTATTTAATCATGAGTTTATCTATTTAATCATGAGTTATTCTATTTCATAATGATTTAACTTACTTATTTAATTTAATTGTGATCTAATCTATTTCATAATGATCTAATCGATTTCATTACGATATAATCTATTTCATTATAATCTAATCGATTTCATTATCATCTAATCTATTTCATTATGATATAATCTATTTCATTATGAGCTAATCGATTTCATTATCATTTAATCTATTTCATTATGATCTAATCTATTTCATTATGATCTAATCTATTTCATTATCATCTAATCTATTTCATTATGATCTAATCTATTTCATTATGATCCAATCTATTTAATTATGATCTAATCTATTTCATTATGATCTGATCTATTTCATTATGATCTAATCTATTTCATTATTATCTAATCTATTTCATTATCATCTAATCTATTTCATTATGATCTAATCTATTTCATTATGATCTAATCTATTTCATTATCATCTAATCTATTTCATTATGATCTAATCTATTTCATTATGATCCAATCTATTTCATTATGATCCAATCTATTTAATTATGATCTAATCTATTTCATTATGATCTGATCTATTTCATTATGATCTAATCTATTTATTTATTACTTAATCTGATTCACAATTTTGAAGATGATCTAATATATTGAAGGTGATCTAATATATTGAAGATGATCTAATATATTGAAGATTATTTCATATTTTGAAGATGATCTAATATTTTGAATGTGATCTAATATTTTGAAATTATCTAATATTTGGAAGATGATCTAATATTTTGGATGTGATCTAATATTTTGAAGATGATCTAATATTTGGAAGATGATCTAATAATGATGAAACTGACAAGCCCTGGTACTTCGGTATAAATCTGTGAAAATTTTCAATGTAAAAGACCACCATTTTGAAGGTCAAAAATGCCCTGTTAATAGAAGTTTCTTTTGATTATAAAATTTAAGCATATTTTCGATATAAAAATTTTGAATGTCGAAATAACCATTTAGTAACGATCGCCTATTTGAATACCCCTTTCTATGACATTCAATTTAGAACTCCAATGACCTAAAGTGTGACCATCAGTTTCTGCATCGTCGTGTTCGAAGTCAGGTCACTATCATGATTATTAGGACATCCTTAAAATATTAAATCAGATAAAATCATGTTTAAATGGATTAAATCTTGAGCAAATGGCACTAAAAAGATTAAATCGATATTTGAAAAATGAGATTGTGATAAAAATTATAATAATTGAGATTTGAATAACTAAACCGAGATTTGAATAGCTAAACCGAGATTTGAATAACTAAACCGAGATTTGAATAACTAAACCGAGATTTGAATAACTAAACCGAGATTTGAATAACTAAACCGAGATTTGAATAACTAAACCGAGATTTGAATAACTAAACCGAGATTTGAATAACTAAACCGAGATTTGAATAACTAAACCGAGATTTGAATAACTAAACCGAGATTTGAATAACTAAACCGAGATTTGAATAACTAAACCGAGATTTGAATAACTAAACCGAGATTTGAATAACTAAACCGAGATTTGAATAACAAAACCGAGATTTAAACGATTAAATCGAGATTGAAACGATTGAATCGAGATTGAAACGATTAAATCGAGATTGAAACGATTGAATCGAGATTGAAACGATTGAATCGAGATTGAAACGATTGAATAGATATTGAAACGATTAAATCCAGATTTGAATGATTAAACCGGGATTTTAATGATATAATCGTGATTTTAATGATATAATCGTGATTTTAATGATATAATCGTGATTTTAATGATATAATCGTGATTTTAATGATTCAATCGAGTTTGAAACTATTAAATCAAGATTTGAATGATTAAACCGGGATTTTAATGATATAATCGTGATTTGAATGATTAAATCGAGATTGAAACGATTGAATCGAGATTGAAACGATTGAATCGAGATTGAAACGATTAAACCGAGATTTGAATAACTAAACCGAGATTTGAATAACAAAACCGAGATTTAAACGATTAAATCGAGATTGAAACGATTGAATCGAGATTGAAACTATTAAATCGAGATTGAAACGATTGAATCGAGATTGAAACGATTGAATCGAGATTGAAACGATTGAATAGATATTGAAACGATTAAATCAAGATTTGAATGATTAAACCGGGATTTTAATGATATAATCGTGATTTTAATGATATAATCGTGATTTTAATGATATAATCGTGATTTTAATGATATAATCGTGATTTTAATGATTAAATCGAGATTGAAACTATTAAATCAAGATTTGAATGATTAAACCGTGATTTTAATGATATTATATAATCGTGATTTGAATGATTAAATCCAGATTGAAACGATTGAATCGAGATTGAAACGATTGAATCGATATTGAAATGATTAAATCGAGATTGAAACGATTAACTCGAGATTGAAACGATTAAATCGAGATTGAAACGATTAAGTCGAGATTGAAACGATTTAATAGATATTGAAACTTTTAAATCAAGATTTGAATGATTAAACCGGGATTTTAATGATATAATCGTGATTTTAATGATAAAATCGTGATTTTAATGATATAATCGTGATTTTAATGATATAATCGTGATTTTAATGATATAATCGTGATTTTAATGATATAATCGTGATTTTAATGATATAATCGTGATTTTAATGATATAATCGTGATTTTAATGATATAATCGTGATTGAAACGATTGAATCGAGATTGAAATATTAAATCAAGATTTGAATGATTAAACCGGGATTTTAATTATTAAATCGTGATTTTCATTATTAAATCGAGATTGAAACTATTAAATCGAGATTGAAACTATTAAATCAAGATTTGAATGATAAAACCGTGATTTTAATAACTAAACCGAGATTTGAATAACTAAACCGAGATTTGAATAACTAAACCGAGATTTGAATAACTAAACCGAGATTTGAATAACTAAACCGAGATTTGAATAACTAAACCGAGATTTGAATAACTAAACCGAGATTTGAATAACTAAACCGAGATTTGAATAACTAAACCGAGATTTAAACGATTAAATCGAGATTGAAACGATTGAATAGATATTGAAACGATTAAATCCAGATTTGAATGATTAAACCGGGATTTTAATGATATAATCGTGATTTTAATGATATAATCGTGATTTTAATGATATAATCGTGATTTTAATGATATAATCGTGATTTTAATGATTCAATCGAGTTTGAAACTATTAAATCAAGATTTGAATGATTAAACCGGGATTTTAATGATATAATCGTGATTTGAATGATTAAATCGAGATTGAAACGATTGAATCGAGATTGAAACGATTGAATCGAGATTGAAACGATTAAACCGAGATTTGAATAACTAAACCGAGATTTGAATAACAAAACCGAGATTTAAACGATTAAATCGAGATTGAAACGATTGAATCGAGATTGAAACGATTAAATCGAGATTGAAACGATTGAATCGAGATTGAAACGATTGAATCGAGATTGAAACGATTGAATAGATATTGAAACGATTAAATCAAGATTTGAATGATTAAACCGGGATTTTAATGATATAATCGTGATTTTAATGATATAATCGTGATTTTAATGATTAAATCGAGATTGAAACTATTAAATCAAGATTTGAATGATTAAACCGTGATTTTAATGATATTATATAATCGTGATTTGAATGATTAAATCCAGATTGAAACGATTGAATCGAGATTGAAACGATTGAATCGATATTGAAATGATTAAATCGAGATTGAAACGATTAACTCGAGATTGAAACGATTAAATCGAGATTGAAACGATTGAATCGAGATTGAAACGATTGAATCGAGATTGAAACGATTGAATAGATATTGAAACGATTAAATCCAGATTTTAATGATAAAATCGTGATTTTAATGATATAATCGTGATTTTAATGATATAATCGTGATTTTAATGATATAATCGTGATTTTAATGATATAATCGTGATTTTAATGATATAATCGTGATTTTAATGATTAAATCGAGATTGAAACTATTAAATCAAGATTTGAATGATTAAACCGTGATTTTAATGATATTATATAATCGTGATTTGAATGATTAAATCCAGATTGAAACGATTGAATCGAGATTGAAACGATTGAATCGATATTGAAATGATTAAATCGAGATTGAAACGATTAACTCGAGATTGAAACGATTAAATCGAGATTGAAACGATTAAGTCGAGATTGAAACGATTTAATAGATATTGAAACTTTTAAATCAAGATTTGAATGATTAAACCGGGATTTTAATGATATAATCGTGATTTTAATGATAAAATCGTGATTTTAATGATATAATCGTGATTTTAATGATATAATCGTGATTTTAATGATATAATCGTGATTTTAATGATATAATCGTGATTTTAATGATATAATCGTGATTTTAATGATATAATCGTGATTTTAATGATATAATCGTGATTTTAATGATATAATCGTGATTGAAACGATTGAATCGAGATTGAAATATTAAATCAAGATTTGAATGATTAAACCGGGATTTTAATTATTAAATCGTGATTTTCATTATTAAATCGAGATTGAAACTATTAAATCGAGATTGAAACTATTAAATCAAGATTTGAATGATAAAACCGTGATTTTAATAACTAAACCGAGATTTGAATAACTAAACCGAGATTTGAATAACTAAACCGAGATTTGAATAACTAAACCGAGATTTGAATAACTAAACCGAGATTTGAATAACTAAACCGAGATTTGAATAACTAAACCGAGATTTGAATAACTAAACCGAGATTTGAATAACTAAACCGAGATTTGAATAACTAAACCGAGATTTGAATAACTAAACCGAGATTTGAATAACTAAACCGAGATTTGAATAACTAAACCGAGATTTGAATAACTAAACCGAGATTTGAATAACAAAACCGAGATTTAAACGATTAAATCGAGATTGAAACGATTGAATCGAGATTGAAACGATTAAATCGAGATTGAAACGATTGAATCGAGATTGAAACGATTGAATCGAGATTGAAACGATTGAATAGATATTGAAACGATTAAATCCAGATTTGAATGATTAAACCGGGATTTTAATGATATAATCGTGATTTTAATGATATAATCGTGATTTTAATGATATAATCGTGATTTTAATGATATAATCGTGATTTTAATGATATAATCGTGATTTTAATGATTCAATCGAGTTTGAAACTATTAAATCAAGATTTGAATGATTAAACCGGGATTTTAATGATATAATCGTGATTTGAATGATTAAATCGAGATTGAAACGATTGAATCGAGATTGAAACGATTGAATCGAGATTGAAACGATTAAACCGAGATTGAAACGATTGAATAGATATTGAAACGATTAAATCAAGATTTGAATGATTAAACCGGGATTTTAATGATATAATCGTGATTTTAATGATATAATCGTGATTTTAATGATTAAATCGAGATTGAAACTATTAAATCAAGATTTGAATGATTAAACCGTGATTTTAATGATATTATATAATCGTGATTTGAATGATTAAATCCAGATTGAAACGATTGAATCGAGATTGAAACGATTGAATCGATATTGAAATGATTAAATCGAGATTGAAACGATTAACTCGAGATTGAAACGATTAAATCGAGATTGAAACGATTGAATCGAGATTGAAACGATTGAATCGAGATTGAAACGATTGAATAGATATTGAAACGATTAAATCCAGATTTTAATGATAAAATAGTGATTTTAATGATATAATCGTGATTTTAATGATATAATCGTGATTTTAATGATATAATCGTGATTTTAATGATATAATCGTGATTTTAATGATATAATCGTGATTTTAATGATTAAATCGAGATTGAAACTATTAAATCAAGATTTGAATGATTAAACCGTGATTTTAATGATATTATATAATCGTGATTTGAATGATTAAATCCAGATTGAAACGATTGAATCGAGATTGAAACGATTGAATCGATATTGAAATGATTAAATTGAGATTGAAACGATTAACTCGAGATTGAAACGATTAAATCGAGATTGAAACGATTAAGTCGAGATTGAAACGATTTAATAGATATTGAAACTTTTAAATCAAGATTTGAATGATTAAACCGGGATTTTAATGATATAATCGTGATTTTAATGATAAAATCGTGATTTTAATGATATAATCGTGATTTTAATGATATAATCGTGATTTTAATGATATAATCGTGATTTTAATGATATAATCGTGATTTTAATGATATAATCGTGATTTTAATGATATAATCGTGATTTTAATGATATAATCGTGATTTTAATGATATAATCGTGATTTTAATGATATAATCGTGATTGAAACGATTGAATCGAGATTGAAATATTAAATCAAGATTTGAATGATTAAACCGGGATTTTAATTATTAAATCGTGATTTTCATTATTAAATCGAGATTGAAACTATTAAATCGAGATTGAAACTATTAAATCAAGATTTGAATGATAAAACCGTGATTTTAATAACTAAACCGAGATTTGAATAACTAAACCGAGATTTGAATAACTAAACCGAGATTTGAATAACTAAACCGAGATTTGAATAACTAAACCGAGATTTGAATAACTAAACCGAGATTTGAATAACTAAACCGAGATTTGAATAACTTAACCGAGATTTGAATAACTAAACCGAGATTTGAATAACTAAACCGAGATTTGAATAACAAAACCGAGATTTAAACGATTAAATCGAGATTGAAACGATTGAATAGATATTGAAACGATTAAATCCAGATTTGAATGATTAAACCGGGATTTTAATGATATAATCGTGATTTTAATGATATAATCGTGATTTTAATGATATAATCGTGATTTTAATGATATAATCGTGATTTTAATGATATAATCGTGATTTTAATGATTCAATCGAGTTTGAAACTATTAAATCAAGATTTGAATGATTAAACCGGGATTTTAATGATATAATCGTGATTTGAATGATTAAATCGAGATTGAAACGATTGAATCGAGATTGAAACGATTGAATCGAGATTGAAACGATTAAACCGAGATTTGAATAACTAAACCGAGATTTGAATAACAAAACCGAGATTTAAACGATTAAATCGAGATTGAAACGATTGAATCGAGATTGAAACGATTAAATCGAGATTGAAACGATTGAATCGAGATTGAAACGATTGAATCGAGATTGAAACGATTGAATAGATATTGAAACGATTAAATCAAGATTTGAATGATTAAACCGGGATTTTAATGATATAATCGTGATTTTAATGATATAATCGTGATTTTAATGATTAAATCGAGATTGAAACTATTAAATCAAGATTTGAATGATTAAACCGTGATTTTAATGATATTATATAATCGTGATTTGAATGATTAAATCCAGATTGAAACGATTGAATCGAGATTGAAACGATTGAATCGATATTGAAATGATTAAATCGAGATTGAAACGATTAACTCGAGATTGAAACGATTAAATCGAGATTGAAACGATTGAATCGAGATTGAAACGATTGAATCGAGATTGAAACGATTGAATAGATATTGAAACGATTAAATCCAGATTTTAATGATAAAATCGTGATTTTAATGATATAATCGTGATTTTAATGATATAATCGTGATTTTAATGATATAATCGTGATTTTAATGATATAATCGTGATTTTAATGATATAATCGTGATTTTAATGATTAAATCGAGATTGAAACTATTAAATCAAGATTTGAATGATTAAACCGTGATTTTAATGATATTATATAATCGTGATTTGAATGATTAAATCCAGATTGAAACGATTGAATCGAGATTGAAACGATTGAATCGATATTGAAATGATTAAATCGAGATTGAAACGATTAACTCGAGATTGAAACGATTAAATCGAGATTGAAACGATTAAGTCGAGATTGAAACGATTTAATAGATATTGAAACTTTTAAATCAAGATTTGAATGATTAAACCGGGATTTTAATGATATAATCGTGATTTTAATGATAAAATCGTGATTTTAATGATATAATCGTGATTTTAATGATATAATCGTGATTTTAATGATATAATCGTGATTTTAATGATATAATCGTGATTTTAATGATATAATCGTGATTTTAATGATATAATCGTGATTTTAATGATATAATCGTGATTTTAATGATATAATCGTGATTTTAATGATATAATCGTGATTGAAACGATTGAATCGAGATTGAAATATTAAATCAAGATTTGAATGATTAAACCGGGATTTTAATTATTAAATCGTGATTTTCATTATTAAATCGAGATTGAAACTATTAAATCGAGATTGAAACTATTAAATCAAGATTTGAATGATAAAACCGTGATTTTAATAACTAAACCGAGATTTGAATAACTAAACCGAGATTTGAATAACTAAACCGAGATTTGAATAACTAAACCGAGATTTGAATAACTAAACCGAGATTTGAATAACTAAACCGAGATTTGAATAACTAAACCGAGATTTGAATAACTAAACCGAGATTTGAATAACTAAACCGAGATTTGAATAACTAAACCGAGATTTGAATAACTAAACCGAGATTTGAATAACTAAACCGAGATTTGAATAACTAAACCGAGATTTGAATAACAAAACCGAGATTTAAACGATTAAATCGAGATTGAAACGATTGAATCGAGATTGAAACGATTAAATCGAGATTGAAACGATTGAATCGAGATTGAAACGATTGAATCGAGATTGAAACGATTGAATAGATATTGAAACGATTAAATCCAGATTTGAATGATTAAACCGGGATTTTAATGATATAATCGTGATTTTAATGATATAATCGTGATTTTAATGATATAATCGTGATTTTAATGATATAATCGTGATTTTAATGATATAATCGTGATTTTAATGATTCAATCGAGTTTGAAACTATTAAATCAAGATTTGAATGATTAAACCGGGATTTTAATGATATAATCGTGATTTGAATGATTAAATCGAGATTGAAACGATTGAATCGAGATTGAAACGATTGAATCGAGATTGAAACGATTAAACCGAGATTGAAACGATTGAATAGATATTGAAACGATTAAATCAAGATTTGAATGATTAAACCGGGATTTTAATGATATAATCGTGATTTTAATGATATAATCGTGATTTTAATGATTAAATCGAGATTGAAACTATTAAATCAAGATTTGAATGATTAAACCGTGATTTTAATGATATTATATAATCGTGATTTGAATGATTAAATCCAGATTGAAACGATTGAATCGAGATTGAAACGATTGAATCGATATTGAAATGATTAAATCGAGATTGAAACGATTAACTCGAGATTGAAACGATTAAATCGAGATTGAAACGATTGAATCGAGATTGAAACGATTGAATCGAGATTGAAACGATTGAATAGATATTGAAACGATTAAATCCAGATTTGAATGATTAAACCGGGATTTTAATGATATAATCGTGATTTTAATGATATAATCGTGATTTTAATGATATAATCGTGATTTTAATGATATAATCGTGATTTTAATGATATAATCGTGATTTTAATGATTCAATCGAGTTTGAAACTATTAAATCAAGATTTGAATGATTAAACCGGGATTTTAATGATATAATCGTGATTTGAATGATTAAATCGAGATTGAAACGATTGAATCGAGATTGAAACGATTGAATCGAGATTGAAACGATTAAACCGAGATTGAAACGATTGAATAGATATTGAAACGATTAAATCAAGATTTGAATGATTAAACCGGGATTTTAATGATATAATCGTGATTTTAATGATATAATCGTGATTTTAATGATTAAATCGAGATTGAAACTATTAAATCAAGATTTGAATGATTAAACCGTGATTTTAATGATATTATATAATCGTGATTTGAATGATTAAATCCAGATTGAAACGATTGAATCGAGATTGAAACGATTGAATCGATATTGAAATGATTAAATCGAGATTGAAACGATTAACTCGAGATTGAAACGATTAAATCGAGATTGAAACGATTGAATCGAGATTGAAACGATTGAATCGAGATTGAAACGATTGAATAGATATTGAAACGATTAAATCCAGATTTTAATGATAAAATAGTGATTTTAATGATATAATCGTGATTTTAATGATATAATCGTGATTTTAATGATATAATCGTGATTTTAATGATATAATCGTGATTTTAATGATATAATCGTGATTTTAATGATTAAATCGAGATTGAAACTATTAAATCAAGATTTGAATGATTAAACCGTGATTTTAATGATATTATATAATCGTGATTTGAATGATTAAATCCAGATTGAAACGATTGAATCGAGATTGAAACGATTGAATCGATATTGAAATGATTAAATTGAGATTGAAACGATTAACTCGAGATTGAAACGATTAAATCGAGATTGAAACGATTAAGTCGAGATTGAAACGATTTAATAGATATTGAAACTTTTAAATCAAGATTTGAATGATTAAACCGGGATTTTAATGATATAATCGTGATTTTAATGATAAAATCGTGATTTTAATGATATAATCGTGATTTTAATGATATAATCGTGATTTTAATGATATAATCGTGATTTTAATGATATAATCGTGATTTTAATGATATAATCGTGATTTTAATGATATAATCGTGATTTTAATGATATAATCGTGATTTTAATGATATAATCGTGATTTTAATGATATAATCGTGATTGAAACGATTGAATCGAGATTGAAATATTAAATCAAGATTTGAATGATTAAACCGGGATTTTAATTATTAAATCGTGATTTTCATTATTAAATCGAGATTGAAACTATTAAATCGAGATTGAAACTATTAAATCAAGATTTGAATGATAAAACCGTGATTTTAATAACTAAACCGAGATTTGAATAACTAAACCGAGATTTGAATAACTAAACCGAGATTTGAATAACTAAACCGAGATTTGAATAACTAAACCGAGATTTGAATAACTAAACCGAGATTTGAATAACTAAACCGAGATTTGAATAACTTAACCGAGATTTGAATAACTAAACCGAGATTTGAATAACTAAACCGAGATTTGAATAACAAAACCGAGATTTAAACGATTAAATCGAGATTGAAACGATTGAATAGATATTGAAACGATTAAATCCAGATTTGAATGATTAAACCGGGATTTTAATGATATAATCGTGATTTTAATGATATAATCGTGATTTTAATGATATAATCGTGATTTTAATGATATAATCGTGATTTTAATGATATAATCGTGATTTTAATGATTCAATCGAGTTTGAAACTATTAAATCAAGATTTGAATGATTAAACCGGGATTTTAATGATATAATCGTGATTTGAATGATTAAATCGAGATTGAAACGATTGAATCGAGATTGAAACGATTGAATCGAGATTGAAACGATTAAACCGAGATTTGAATAACTAAACCGAGATTTGAATAACAAAACCGAGATTTAAACGATTAAATCGAGATTGAAACGATTGAATCGAGATTGAAACGATTAAATCGAGATTGAAACGATTGAATCGAGATTGAAACGATTGAATCGAGATTGAAACGATTGAATAGATATTGAAACGATTAAATCAAGATTTGAATGATTAAACCGGGATTTTAATGATATAATCGTGATTTTAATGATATAATCGTGATTTTAATGATTAAATCGAGATTGAAACTATTAAATCAAGATTTGAATGATTAAACCGTGATTTTAATGATATTATATAATCGTGATTTGAATGATTAAATCCAGATTGAAACGATTGAATCGAGATTGAAACGATTGAATCGATATTGAAATGATTAAATCGAGATTGAAACGATTAACTCGAGATTGAAACGATTAAATCGAGATTGAAACGATTGAATCGAGATTGAAACGATTGAATCGAGATTGAAACGATTGAATAGATATTGAAACGATTAAATCCAGATTTTAATGATAAAATAGTGATTTTAATGATATAATCGTGATTTTAATGATATAATCGTGATTTTAATGATATAATCGTGATTTTAATGATATAATCGTGATTTTAATGATATAATCGTGATTTTAATGATTAAATCGAGATTGAAACTATTAAATCAAGATTTGAATGATTAAACCGTGATTTTAATGATATTATATAATCGTGATTTGAATGATTAAATCCAGATTGAAACGATTGAATCGAGATTGAAACGATTGAATCGATATTGAAATGATTAAATTGAGATTGAAACGATTAACTCGAGATTGAAACGATTAAATCGAGATTGAAACGATTAAGTCGAGATTGAAACGATTTAATAGATATTGAAACTTTTAAATCAAGATTTGAATGATTAAACCGGGATTTTAATGATATAATCGTGATTTTAATGATAAAATCGTGATTTTAATGATATAATCGTGATTTTAATGATATAATCGTGATTTTAATGATATAATCGTGATTTTAATGATATAATCGTGATTTTAATGATATAATCGTGATTTTAATGATATAATCGTGATTTTAATGATATAATCGTGATTTTAATGATATAATCGTGATTTTAATGATATAATCGTGATTGAAACGATTGAATCGAGATTGAAATATTAAATCAAGATTTGAATGATTAAACCGGGATTTTAATTATTAAATCGTGATTTTCATTATTAAATCGAGATTGAAACTATTAAATCGAGATTGAAACTATTAAATCAAGATTTGAATGATAAAACCGTGATTTTAATAACTAAACCGAGATTTGAATAACTAAACCGAGATTTGAATAACTAAACCGAGATTTGAATAACTAAACCGAGATTTGAATAACTAAACCGAGATTTGAATAACTAAACCGAGATTTGAATAACTAAACCGAGATTTGAATAACTAAACCGAGATTTGAATAACTAAACCGAGATTTGAATAACTAAACCGAGATTTGAATAACTAAACCGAGATTTGAATAACTAAACCGAGATTTGAATAACTAAACCGAGATTTGAATAACAAAACCGAGATTTAAACGATTAAATCGAGATTGAAACGATTGAATCGAGATTGAAACGATTAAATCGAGATTGAAACGATTGAATCGAGATTGAAACGATTGAATCGAGATTGAAACGATTGAATAGATATTGAAACGATTAAATCCAGATTTGAATGATTAAACCGGGATTTTAATGATATAATCGTGATTTTAATGATATAATCGTGATTTTAATGATATAATCGTGATTTTAATGATATAATCGTGATTTTAATGATATAATCGTGATTTTAATGATTCAATCGAGTTTGAAACTATTAAATCAAGATTTGAATGATTAAACCGGGATTTTAATGATATAATCGTGATTTGAATGATTAAATCGAGATTGAAACGATTGAATCGAGATTGAAACGATTGAATCGAGATTGAAACGATTAAACCGAGATTGAAACGATTGAATAGATATTGAAACGATTAAATCAAGATTTGAATGATTAAACCGGGATTTTAATGATATAATCGTGATTTTAATGATATAATCGTGATTTTAATGATTAAATCGAGATTGAAACTATTAAATCAAGATTTGAATGATTAAACCGTGATTTTAATGATATTATATAATCGTGATTTGAATGATTAAATCCAGATTGAAACGATTGAATCGAGATTGAAACGATTGAATCGATATTGAAATGATTAAATCGAGATTGAAACGATTAACTCGAGATTGAAACGATTAAATCGAGATTGAAACGATTGAATCGAGATTGAAACGATTGAATCGAGATTGAAACGATTGAATAGATATTGAAACGATTAAATCCAGATTTGAATGATTAAACCGGGATTTTAATGATATAATCGTGATTTTAATGATATAATCGTGATTTTAATGATATAATCGTGATTTTAATGATATAATCGTGATTTTAATGATATAATCGTGATTTTAATGATTCAATCGAGTTTGAAACTATTAAATCAAGATTTGAATGATTAAACCGGGATTTTAATGATATAATCGTGATTTGAATGATTAAATCGAGATTGAAACGATTGAATCGAGATTGAAACGATTGAATCGAGATTGAAACGATTAAACCGAGATTGAAACGATTGAATAGATATTGAAACGATTAAATCAAGATTTGAATGATTAAACCGGGATTTTAATGATATAATCGTGATTTTAATGATATAATCGTGATTTTAATGATTAAATCGAGATTGAAACTATTAAATCAAGATTTGAATGATTAAACCGTGATTTTAATGATATTATATAATCGTGATTTGAATGATTAAATCCAGATTGAAACGATTGAATCGAGATTGAAACGATTGAATCGATATTGAAATGATTAAATCGAGATTGAAACGATTAACTCGAGATTGAAACGATTAAATCGAGATTGAAACGATTGAATCGAGATTGAAACGATTGAATCGAGATTGAAACGATTGAATAGATATTGAAACGATTAAATCCAGATTTTAATGATAAAATAGTGATTTTAATGATATAATCGTGATTTTAATGATATAATCGTGATTTTAATGATATAATCGTGATTTTAATGATATAATCGTGATTTTAATGATATAATCGTGATTTTAATGATTAAATCGAGATTGAAACTATTAAATCAAGATTTGAATGATTAAACCGTGATTTTAATGATATTATATAATCGTGATTTGAATGATTAAATCCAGATTGAAACGATTGAATCGAGATTGAAACGATTGAATCGATATTGAAATGATTAAATCGAGATTGAAACGATTAACTCGAGATTGAAACGATTAAATCGAGATTGAAACGATTAAGTCGAGATTGAAACGATTTAATAGATATTGAAACTTTTAAATCAAGATTTGAATGATTAAACCGGGATTTTAATGATATAATCGTGATTTTAATGATAAAATCGTGATTTTAATGATATAATCGTGATTTTAATGATATAAGCGTGATTTTAATGATATAATCGTGATTTTAATGATATAATCGTGATTTTAATGATATAATCGTGATTTTAATGATATAATCGTGATTTTAATGATATAATCGTGATTTTAATGATATAATCGTGATTTTAATGATATAATCGTGATTGAAACGATTGAATCGAGATTGAAATATTAAATCAAGATTTGAATGATTAAACCGGGATTTTAATTATTAAATCGTGATTTTCATTATTAAATCGAGATTGAAACTATTAAATCGAGATTGAAACTATTAAATCAAGATTTGAATGATAAAACCGTGATTTTAATAACTAAACCGAGATTTGAATAACTAAACCGAGATTTGAATAACTAAACCGAGATTTGAATAACTAAACCGAGATTTGAATAACTAAACCGAGATTTGAATAACTAAACCGAGATTTGAATAACTAAACCGAGATTTGAATAACTAAACCGAGATTTGAATAACTAAACCGAGATTTGAATAACTAAACCGAGATTTGAATAACTAAACCGAGATTTGAATAACAAAACCGAGATTTAAACGATTAAATCGAGATTGAAACGATTGAATCGAGATTGAAACGATTAAATCGAGATTGAAACGATTGAATCGAGATTGAAACGATTGAATCGAGATTGAAACGATTGAATAGATATTGAAACGATTAAATCCAGATTTGAATGATTAAACCGGGATTTTAATGATATAATCGTGATTTTAATGATATAATCGTGATTTTAATGATATAATCGTGATTTTAATGATATAATCGTGATTTTAATGATATAATCGTGATTTTAATGATTCAATCGAGTTTGAAACTATTAAATCAAGATTTGAATGATTAAACCGGGATTTTAATGATATAATCGTGATTTGAATGATTAAATCGAGATTGAAACGATTGAATCGAGATTGAAACGATTGAATCGAGATTGAAACGATTAAACCGAGATTTGAATAACTAAACCGAGATTTGAATAACAAAACCGAGATTTAAACGATTAAATCGAGATTGAAACGATTGAATCGAGATTGAAACGATTAAATCGAGATTGAAACGATTGAATCGAGATTGAAACGATTGAATCGAGATTGAAACGATTGAATAGATATTGAAACGATTAAATCAAGATTTGAATGATTAAACCGGGATTTTAATGATATAATCGTGATTTTAATGATATAATCGTGATTTTAATGATTAAATCGAGATTGAAACTATTAAATCAAGATTTGAATGATTAAACCGTGATTTTAATGATATTATATAATCGTGATTTGAATGATTAAATCCAGATTGAAACGATTGAATCGAGATTGAAACGATTGAATCGATATTGAAATGATTAAATCGAGATTGAAACGATTAACTCGAGATTGAAACGATTAAATCGAGATTGAAACGATTGAATCGAGATTGAAACGATTGAATCGAGATTGAAACGATTGAATAGATATTGAAACGATTAAATCCAGATTTTAATGATAAAATCGTGATTTTAATGATATAATCGTGATTTTAATGATATAATCGTGATTTTAATGATATAATCGTGATTTTAATGATATAATCGTGATTTTAATGATATAATCGTGATTTTAATGATATAATCGTGATTGAAACGATTGAATCGAGATTGAAATATTAAATCAAGATTTGAATGATTAAACCGGGATTTTAATTATTAAATCGTGATTTTCAATATTAAATCGAGATTGAAACTATTAAATCGAGATTGAAACTATTAAATCAAGATTTGAATGATAAAACCGTGATTTTAATGATATTATATAATCGTGATTTGAATGATTAAATCGAGATTGAAACGATTGAATCGAGATTGAAACGATTGAATCGAGATTGAAACGATTGAATCGAGATTGAAACGATTGAATCGAGATTGAAACGATTGAATCGAGATTGAAATGATTAAATCGAGATTGAAACGATTAACTCGAGATTGAAACGATTAAATCGAGATTGAAACGATTAAGTCGAGATTGAAACGATTTAATAGATATTGAAACTTTTAAATCAAGATTTGAATGATTAAACCGGGATTTTAATGAGATAATCGTGATTTTAATGATATAATCGTGATTTTAATGATATAATCGTGATTGAAACGATTGAATCGAGATTGAAATATTAAATCGAGATTGAAACGATTGAATCGAGATTGAAACGATTGAATCGAGATTGAAACGATTGAATCGAGATTGAAATATTAAATCCAGATTTGAATGATTAAACCGGGATTTTAATGATATAATCGTGATTTTAATTATTAAATCGTGATTTTAATTATTAAATCGTGATTTTAATTATTAAATCGTGATTTTAATTATTAAATCGTGATTTTAATTATTAAATCGTGATTTTAATTATTAAATCGTGATTTTAATTATTAAATCGTGATTTTAATTATTAAATCGTGATTTTAATTATTAAATCGTGATTTTAATTATTAAATCGTGATTTTAATTATTAAATCGTGATTTTAATTATTAAATCGTGATTTTAATTATTAAATCGTGATTTTAATTATTAAATCGTGATTTTAATTATTAAATCGTGATTTTAATGATTAAATCGAGATTGAAACTATTAAATCAAGATTTGAATGATTAAACCTGGATTTTAATGATATAATCGTGATTTTAATTATTAAATCGTGATTTTAATTATTAAACCGGGATTTTAATGATATAATCGTGATTTTAATTATTAAATCGTGATTGAAATGATTAAATTGTGATTAACTCGGCGAAAAGCTGCACCAGAAGTCACCATTCATCTCTAGTTTGTTAAAAATGATTGGAATGTGTAAATCTAGATTCAAATGGACAAATAATATCATGATAGCCTTCCCCGTGGCTTTCACTCTTTTTATGAAACTTAAAAAATTGTAAAAATATCCAGATAATCACAACGGAATTGGAACTCATAGTACCTTCAAGTGCTTATTCTCCGCAGATTAATGATTTTGGTCTTGCACGACTTGTTTCCTTTTTTAGATCGCCAGCAGCCCGAAGGTGGCTCGACTGTATAAGGGTTTTCGACGGCCTCAAAAGATACTCTTTGGCTCTCGGGTTTTTATCGAGTGGCCTTTTTCCAATATGTTCTCTCTACGTTCGCCGTCTTCCGACGCTGTTTGGATAATCAGTCCAGAGTCCATTGTGCCACCGAGAGATTCTTAAGCTCTTTTTCTCTCTAGAAAAGCTAAAGAGAGAGAGAGAGATTGTAAGGATATTTTTTCCACCAAAATACCCAGATTGGGAGCCCGAGAAAATTAATCATTGAAAAGGCGAAAGGATTAGAAAAAGTTCTTTCAATAAGAAGAAATAATGTAATAGGGAACGCAGTAACCCTTATACTAAATTAAAAGCTAAACAAAATAATATAATTAAAATCTAAATGACTAGAAGTTGAATTAATTTAATTGCGGGAAGAAAGGTCATTGGGAACCGTTGAAGCTTCAACTAAGATGACCCGATACTACAACACTGCCAGAACCTGAGTCTTCGTAACTCCAGCGATATCTTCATTGAGGGAGAGTGTTGGAGAAAAAGAGCAATGAAGATATTTTTTATCAACGAAATATTATCTTTCCGTTATCTCCTTTAGAGATAAGATTTCGACCGTATATAAAACCGCCTATCATTTGACTAAGGTGTGTCATATAGCTTCTGCAGTTCTTGCAGTAATGTCGCTACAGTACTAATCTAATAATATTCGTTAATTGTATATAATTTGTAAATATTCTGTTAATGCCTTTATTAATAAATTACTAGTTAGTTATATAAAACGTCGTTCAGTTTTGTTCACTCCTAAACCCTCAAGCAGCTATGCCCTGCGTGCGCGTTGTAAACTTTAACACTAATCAATTATGTATTTATACTTAGGGAGAAGGTCTGCCAGTCATTCAAATAGACCCAATATTGTTTCCTTAAAATTTCGGCTGATTCTTCCCACTTAACAGTCATTCAAATATACCAATTATCTTATTGTTTCCTTAAAATGTACATCGATTGAAAATCAGGTAGCTGATGTTTTACCTTTCCCCTTCTCATGACGGAGGTAAACTTGAACATAGTGATCGTAAATAAATACATTCTTAATTTAATTATTTAATTAAATTTTAATATTTTGCGTAGGCTTTTAAGTGATTTTTTTAAAATTGAGTATTTAACAAAAGGGTCTCATGTTTTTATTAATTGTACGGGAGAAGGGGAGTTAAAACGAGTAATAAAAAATGAATGTTGCTGATGTAATAAATAAATATTGTCGGGGCGTTTTCTGTCAACGTTTTTGTAATTAGTGTACCTGACGAAAATTGCTGGGACGGTCGAAAGCTTAAAAAAATACAGCAATTTTAAAATTTTTGAAACAGTCAATGAAAGTACCTAAGAATACGGACAAATACGGTCAATTTGAAATATTCAAGTCATAAATTTATAATAATAATAATAATAATAAAACTCAGCTAAGCTAATACCCAAAGCACCAATTTCTCGTCGGATTTCATGATTTTGCAACTTCTCGATTACCCTTCGGATTTCTGGATTTCTTACCGGATTTCGAGATTTAGTGTAAGATTTCTGGATTTCTTTCCAGATTTCAAGATTTTGAAAAAATCACCGTATTTTGAAGAAATCTCGGTTAGATTTCTGATATCTTTTCGTATTGCTTGAAAAGCGTACGGGATTTCTTTGAATGTCATTATTTCAGGTGGCCGGATTACAATGCGTAGGAGGGTGGTGGAAAGCCCTTCATGCTCCCTACACTCACTATTACCGTTAACCTCTACAAAACCCCTTAGTTCCCTAGGGATATAACTTGCAAACTCAGCCCGGAAGGAACTGTTTCGAGTTTTCAGCCAGTGCCACAAGCTGGGATCGAACCCGGCTCGTCATGCTGCGAGGTGAAAGTGCTAAGCACTCCGCCACCCCACTATTAGTTGTTTATTTCACGATTGGCATTTAAACTAAATTGGTTCCATATTATATGAGAAAAGTAGTATTAGTAAGAAATCATTAATGATGATATTGTCAGCTTTCTAAACCCTCATAAATCTCCCTTAAAAAAAACGAAATTTACTGATATTTTCTGAATTTTCTGTCAACAATCTAATTCTTTAATATTTCAATGTATGAACCATGTCCCATAACGTTACAAACATTTTCATCTGTCAGAAAATGTTGCGTTTAACTACAAGACCACCAAACAAGTTTAGATTCCCTAGAGTAGCGTAGCTCAAATGTTACTCAAAACCTCCCCCTAGAGGTCAACGGTTCATCTCCCGACGTTTGTGGAAAAAAAATGTGACAAGTCACCAGATACCTACTCGTCAAAAGGTTGTCTGCCATCTTCAACTTGCCATTGTATTAATCCCTGTTCGAAAAATCCCCGAAACTCTCTGGCAGAAGATACACTCTTTTCTGTGGTTCGCAAAACCAAAGCTCGTTTTTTACCACAGTGGAAAACCTTTATCAAAAAAGGTTACAATAGTATCGAGGTATACTCATCCTCGGGGTGCATCTCTATTGTCGAGAGCACCCCAAAACGGGTGCTTATCTCCAGCGGGGCGTTGGAAATCAAACGGTTGTTTACGGCCAATTTCTTTTCTTTATTTTCAAGTGGCGCGCCTCGACCTTTACTCGTACGTTTGGCAGTACCGGGTTTTTTAAACATTCGAGATCGAACAATTGGTGTCGGATTTAAAAGCAGAACTGTGCCTCACTGTTTTGTTCGCTCGCTCTTTTTACCTTCGTAAGGACGCCTTTGATTTGAATTTTATGGAGCGTACTTAATGTTTTAGACGCGACGCGAATCATGGCGCTGCTCTTACAATGCGATTCTCAAGAGCGTCATCTACCGGAGGTTTTTTTTTCTTTCTCTAAATTTTATTTTGGTTCTCCGGCTAGATTTGCGCAACCAGACGAGTTTTGATTCGTAACATGTTGCGGTATTTAAATCCCTTTTCATTGAAACCTCAAGAACCGTCCGCGGAGACCCCGTATTTGGGCTAAAGCGGGATTAACACTTTGTGTTTGTGGTATTGTGCACGTATTACGTCGAGCTGTATTTACTATTTCGTGTTACGAGGGAGTTTATAAATAAGGAGCATTACATTATTCTGCGAGTTAAAGAATTCTGAAAGGCCAGCAGATGTTGAACGACTACGCAACGTATTGAAATAATCTATCCCGAGTTCTGTAAATTTTGCAGAGCAATAATTACAAAATATATTTACAAAATTAATTATAAAAGTAGTCATTGTTAACGTCTAATTTCTCATTCGCGTATTTATCTTATATTTAAATTTTTTAAATATAAATCGAGGGATTGGTCCCTAATAATAATGATTAAAAAAGCGAATCATTGCAATGTCGATTTAAAATGACGTAACTTTTCCAAATTGGTATCGATTTTCGAGGAGTTGAACCCATGATTTATTCATTTAATTCTTTATTTAATCTTTCAAATTTCGATTTGATTTAATTGTTTGATCATGATTTAATCATTGAATCACAATTGAATCCATTTTATCATGATTTAATCCATTTAATCGTGATTTAATCCATTTAATCGTGATTTAATCCATTTAATCGTGATTTAATCCATTTAATCGTGATTTAATCCACTAAGCCATGATTGAATCCATTTAATCATGATTTTATCCATTTAATCATTATTTAATCCACTTAATCATGATTTAATCTATTTGATAAGAATTTATTCCATTAAATAACGATTTAATCCATATAGTAAGGATTTAATCCATTTAACCATGATTTAATCCACTTAACCATGATTGAATCAACTTAACCATGATTTAATCCATTTAACCATGATTTAATCCATTTAACCATGATTGAATCCATTTAACCATGATTTAATCCATTTAACCATGATTTAATTCATTTAATAGTTTTAATCGTGATTTAATCCGTTTAATCATTTCAATCATTATTTAATCTGTCTAATATTTTGAGGATGTCTTAATAATCATGATAGTGACCTGCCACTCGATATAATTCTAATAATTTATTACCGTACTTGTCCCCATGATGCATGTGCCCTTGATGGTGACATTTCTCGACATCTAATGCATATAATAGTATTAAGACCAAATTTATTAGCCGTTTACAATTAATATTTAACGATGAATACTCTCACTTTGCAGGAAATTTGATATTTTTCTTGCTAGTACGCGATAAACATTCTAGATGGCGACAGGCTCACTGGATTCGATTAGCCAGCCAAATCTAGGAAACGAGAGCTTGCATTTTAAAGCTTGTTCTGTATCGAAAACGAAAAGTGAAACACCATTTATTTGCCCATGGTCGGGGTGTCATTTAAAGGTCGAACAGTAACATACAACTTGAAACCCGGAGTATTAACAAAGAGCATCAATAAATTAATATTAAAAATAATTAATAATAATAATAAGAATAGTCGAATTGCCCCGCATAAATAAATACATTCTTGAATAAAATATTTCGCTGTTCAAAAGAATGTTTGCGTATCTTAACTTTTTGTAATAACATATCCTTATTTCCGGTTTCAACGTTCTAAATTGGCCTACGACTTAAAATAGGCGATTCAATAAATACCGCTTTTTTTTCTCCCCCCCCCCCACTACGCCCATGCGCGTGAGTTACTGAATAATATAGTTAGTTTTTCTTTCTGATATTGAACGAACCCTTCTATATCGAAGCATTAAGCAGTAATCGTTGTTAATTAAAATATTTAATTATTCTACAGCATTTCCTGTTTACAAGAAATAAAAGTAATACCAATTTAACTCACTGTACCTTTAGAATAGATATTTAAATTTAGTTATTATTTATTTCCAAGAGATGTTACATTTTAAAATGTAACTTTATTTGATCAAGTTACAAATAGAAAAAAATAAATAAAAATTCACAGCAATCACTGTTTACAAGAAATAAAAATTATACCAATTTAACTCACTGTACCTTTAAAGTACAAAGTTAAATAAAATGTCTTATTGATTATTTATTTCCAAGATAGATTCCATCTAAAAATGGGCATTTATCTGATCTAGTTACAGATAGCAAAATAAATTACCAGCTTTCACTGTTTACAAGAAATAAAAATTATACCAATTTAACTCACTGTACCTTTAGAATAGAAAGTTAAATAAAATGTCTTATTATTTATTTCCAAGATACATTCCTTCTAAAAATGGTCATTTGTCTGATCTAGTTACAGATAGCAAAATAAATTAACAGCTTTCACTGTTTACAAGAAAAATTATAACAATTTATCTAACTGCCCCTTTAAAGTACGAAGTTAAATAAAATGTCTTACTTATTATTTATTTCCAAGATACATTCCTTCTAAAAATGGACATGTATCGGATCCAGTTACAGATACCAAAATAAATGAACAGCATTCACTGTTTACAAGAAAAATTGTAATAATTTAACTCGCTGTCCCTTTAAAGTACACAGTTATTTAAAATGTTTTATTTATTATTTATTTCCAATATACATTCCATCTAAACATGGACATTTATCTGATCTAGTTACAAAAAGCAAAATAAAATACAACATTCACTGTTTACAAGAAATAAAAATAATACCAATTTAACTCACTGTACCTTTAAAGTATAAAGTTAAGTTATTATTTATTATTTATTTCCAATATATATTCCATTTAAAAGTGGACATTTATCTGATCTAGTTACAAAAAGCAAAATAAAATACAACATTCACTGTTTAGAAGAAATAAAAATAATACCAATTTAACTCACTGTACCTTTAAAGTATAAAGTTAAGTTATTATTTATTATTTATTTCCAATATATATTCCATCTAAAAGTGGACATTTATCTGATCTAGTTACAAAAAGCAAAATAAAATAAAACTTTCACTGTTTACAAGAAATAAAAATTATACCAATTTAACTCACTAAGTAAGTTTCTTATTTCTTATTTATTTCCAATATACATTCTATCTAAAAATGGACATTTATTTGATCTAGTTACAGATAGTAATACTAAGATATGGGGCCCAACGATAGGGGGGTATAAAAGTCTGTAAAGGACGTGGATGATATTCCAGAGTTTCACTTTTTTTATCCATTCAAGCATCTCACGGTTGGTTGGTGGTCCAAGCCCGTAAAAACGACGCCCTCAGTTCAGACTCTCTTTCTTCCAAATTAACTTTCGTTTTTGATTTCGAGGGCCTATCTCCGCGTAGAGACTATAAGGCGGGGAGGGAGAGGGTGACCAACAACGAATGAAATCGTGCAACGTAACCGACGATTAGGTTGCGTTTCGGATGACACCTAGCGGTGATGAATTGCATTTAGCCCTAACCCAGAATCACGAAGATATTCGAGTAAAAAATATACAAACGGATCTCTCTGTGTGTGCCTATTTTAAATGTAATACGTTCTCTTTACCCCCCCACTTCACGTGCGCCAACGAAAGCTAGAGAAATAATATTACTTCAGTAGAGATGAAGAATTAAACGCAGGGGGAATGAGATATTTTTGGCCTATACGTATTTTCTTAACTAAAAAAAAATTCATTTTCCCGAATCAGACGAGAGCGCGAAGGGGGGTTTTGGGGGTATTATTATGTGTGCAGGATCGAGATACCTTCTGGTTCGAGGTCAACGAAAATATATAATTTCAGATAGTATTTTTTTGTACGTTTATATAAAGTCGGGGTGGCGCTTTTCGGTGGGTTTTCTGCAATGGGTAATTCGAGACGCTGATGTGTTCGCATTACGAGTTTGGGTAATACAAACGTAATTAAGTAAAGGTAAAATAAATTAATGCCCTGTTTAGTTTGAGTTGATTCTCTTGGAATAAGTTTGGTTTATTTGATTTAAATAATGATTTATATTTGATTCAATTAATGATATATATTTGATTTAAATAAAGACTTATATTTGATTCAAATAATGATTTATATTTGATTTAAATAATGATTTATGTTTGATTCAAATAATGATTTATATTTGATTCAAATAATGATTTATATTTGATTTAAAAAATGATTTATATTTGATTCAAATAATGATTTATATTTGATTCAAATAATGATTTATATTTGATTTAAATAATGATTTATATTTGATTTAAATAATGATTTATATTTGATTTAATTAATGATTTATATTTGATACAAATAATGATTTATATTTGATTTAATTAATGATTTATATTTGATTTAAATAGTGATTTATATTTGATTTAAATAATGATTTATATTTGATTCAAATAATGATTTATATTTGATTTAAATAATGATTTATGTTTGATTTAAATAATGATTTATGTTTGATTTAAATAATGATTTATATTTGATTCAAATAATGATTTATATTTGATTTAAATAATGATTTATATTTGATTCAAATAATGATATATATTTGATTTAAATAATGATTTATATTTGATTCAAATAATGATATATATTTGATTTAAATAATGATTTATATTTGATTCAAATAATGATTTATATTTGATTCAAATAATGATTTATATTTGATTCAAATAATGATTTATATTTGATTCAAATAATGATTTATATTTGATTCAAATAATGATTTATATTTGATTTAAATAATGATTTATATTTGATTCAAATAATGATATATATTTGATTTAAATAATGATTTATATTTGATTCAAATAATGATATATATTAGATTTAAATAATGATTTATATTTGATTCAAATAATGATTTATATTTGATTCAAATAATGATTTATATTTGATTCAAATAATGATTTATATTTGATTTAAATAATGATTTATATTTGATTCAAATAATGATCTATATTTGATTTAAATAATGATTTATATTTGATTTAAATAATGATTTGTATTTGATTCAAATAATGATTTATATTTGATTCAAATAATGATTTATATTTGATTTAAATAATGATTTATATTTGATTTAAATAATGATTTATATTTGATTCAAATAATGATATATATTTGATTTAAATAATGATTTATATTTAATTCAAATAATGATTTATATTTAATTCAAATAATGATATATATTTGATTTAAATAATGATTTATATTTGATTCAAATAATGATTTATATTTGATTCAAATAATGATTTATATTTGATTTAAATAATGATTTTTATTTGATTCAAATAATGATTTATATTTGATTTAAATAATGATTTATATTTGATTCAAATAATGATTTATATTTGATTCAAATAATGATTTATATTTGATTTAAATAATGATTTATATTTGATTTAAATAATGATTTATATTTGATTTAATTAATGATTTATATTTGATACAAATAATGATTTATATTTCATTTAATTAATGATTTATATTTGATTCAAATAATGATTTATATTTTATTTAAATAATGATTTAAGTTTGATTCAAATAATGATTTATATTTGATTTAAATAATGATTTATATTTGATTCAAATAATGATTTATATTTGATTTAAATAATGATTTAAGTTTGATTCAAATAATGATTTATATTTGATTTAAATAATGATTTATATTTGATTCAAATAATGATATATATTTGATTTAAATAATGATTTATATTTAATTCAAATAATGATATATATTTGATTTAAATAATGATTTATATTTGATTCAAATAATGATTTATATTTGATTCAAATAATGATTTATATTTGATTTAAATAATGATTTTTATTCGATTCAAACAATTATTTATATGTGATTCAAATAATGATTTATATTTGATTTAAATAATGATTTATATTTGATTCAAATAATGATTTATATTTGATTCAAATAATGATTTATATTTGATTTAAATAATGATTTATATTTGATTTAAATAATGATTTATATTTGATTCAAATAATGATATATATTTGATTTAAATAATGATTTATATTTGATTCAAATAATGATTTATATTTGATTTAAATAATGATTTATATTTGATTCAAATAATGATCTATATTTGATTTAAATAATGATTTATATTTGATTCAAATAATGGTTTATATTTGATTTAAATAATGATTTATATTTGATTCAAATAATGATTTATATTTGATTCAAATAATGATTTATATTTGATTTAAATAATGATTTATATTTGATTCAAATAATGATTTATATTTGATTCAAATAATGATTTATATTTGATTTAAATAATAATTTATATTTGATTTAAATAATGATTTATATTTGATTTAAATAATGATTTATATTTGATACAAATAATGATTTATATTTGATTTAATTAATGATTTATATTTGATTCAAATAATGATTTATATTTGATTTAAATAATGATTTATATTTGATTTAAATAATGATTTATATTTAATTCAAATAATGATATATATTTGATTTAAATAATGATTTATATTTGATTTAAATAATGATTTTTATTCGATTCAAACAATTATTTATATTTGATTCAAATAATGATTTATATTTGATTTAAATAATGATTTATATTTGATTCAAATAATGATTTATATTTGATTCAAATAATGGTTTATATTTGATTTAAATAATGATTTATATTTGATTTAAATAATGATTTATATTTGATTTAAATAATGATTTATATTTGATTTAATTAATGATTTATATTTGATACAAATAATGATTTATATTTGATTTAATTAATGATTTATATTTGATTCAAATAATGATTTATATTTGATTTAAATAATGATTTATATTTGATTTAAGTAATGATTTATATTTGATTTAAATAATGATTTATATTTGATTTAAATAATGATTTATATTTGATTCAAATAATGATATATATTTGATTTAAATAATGATTTATATTTGATTCAAATAATGATTTATATTTGATTCAAATAATGATATATATTTGATTTAAATAATGATTTATATTTGATTCAAATAATGATTTATATTTGATTCAAATAATGATTTATATTTGATTTAAATAATGATTTATATTTGATTTAAATAATGATTTATATTTGATTTAAATAATGATTTATATTTGATTCAAATAATGATTTATATTTGATTCAAATAATGATTTATATTTGATTTAAATAATGATTTATATTTGATTTAAATAATGATTTATATTTGATTTAAATAATGATTTATATTTGATTCAAATAATGATATATATTTGATTTAAATAATGATTTATATTTAATTCAAATAATGATATATATTTGATTTAAGTAATGATTTATATTTGATTTAAATAATGATTTATATTTGATTTAAATAATGATTTATATTTGATTTAAATAATGATTTATATTTGATTTAAATAATGATTTATATTTGATTTAAATAATGATTTATATTTGATTTAATTAATGATTTATATTTGATACAAGTAATGATTTATATTTGATTTAAATAATGATTTATATTTGATTCAAATAATGATTTATATTTGATTCAAATAATGATTTATATTTGATTTAAATAATGATTTTTATTTGATTTAAATAATGATTTATATTTGATTTAAATAATGACTTATATTTGATTTAAATAATGATTTATATTTGATTTAAATAATGATTTATATTTGATTTAAATAATGATTTATGTTTGATTTAAATAATGATTTATGTTTGATTCAAATAATGATTTATACTTGATTGGATTATTTAAAAAAAAATATTATTTTGTTTGAATACTAATTTATACTGAATTGAATGATTTAAAACAATTGAATTATTTAAAAAAATATTATTTTATTTAAATACTGATGTATATTGAATTGAATGATTAAAAAAATTTTATTATTTCGAAAAAAATTATTTTATTTAAATACTGATTTATACTGAATTGAATGATTTAAAACAATTGGATTAATCAAAAATACTTTCTGAAACTATTTTATAAGGATTAATATTATTTAACTTTAATTTTAATGTTAGTTTATGATACTAATACTAGTAAAACATCATTTAATTACATGGGAATACAATAGTCATTGACTGTTTAAAAATAGAAACGTATTTAAATCATAACATTTTTTTTAATTTATATATTTTAATTATATTATAATTTATATTTATCTACCAAATCTTAAAAAGTATTTAAATATACAAAAATATAAATTCCCTTTAAATTGTAAAATATATCGAAGATTTTGAAACTATATCGGAAATATTTGAAATATTTCTATTAGTTAGGCAAATACAAGACCTATAAAACTGTTTTTGGTATACCAAAGTTTAATTTTTACAGGACGTTTAAGTGAGGAAATAAACTTTGGTCTGCCGTCAAAACCCGTTTTTATATGCCTCGTCTGAAAAGCTTATAAGTCCATTTTTTTAAAACTAAGATTACTAATTTTTTTACATATTTAGTTGCTTATAGTAATTTTAACTCATTTAACCTAATTATTTTTGTATGTGATGGTTATAATAAATTTAATTTTCCTAATAATGAAGCTGTTCATGTTTTACGAACAAACCCTAAACTTAGATTTGCTAAATTCTTAACTTCAATATTTCCAAGTGTGATTTATCTAAATTAAATTTAAATTTGGTACAAATAACAATAGTAATAATAATAATAATATTTGCTTAATCTGGTTTACGAACAAATACTAATCGTAGATTTGCTAAACTCTTAACTTAAATATTTCTAAGTGTGATTATATTAATTTAAACTTGTTACAAATAATATTAATATTAATAATAATAGTGATTTTCTTAATTTAAATTTGTTACAAATAATATTAATAATAATAGTGATTTTCTTAATTTAAATTTGTTACAAATAATATTAATAATAATAGTGATTTTCTTATTTTAAATTTGTTACAAATAATATTAATATTAATAATAATAGTGATTTTCTTAATTTAAATTTTTTACAAATAATAGTAATATTAATAAAATAGTGATTTTCTTAATTTAAAATTTTGCAAATAATAGTAATATTAATAATAATAGTGATTTTCTTAATTTAAATTTTTACAAATAATAATAATAATAGTGATTTTCTTAATTAAAATTTGTTACAAATAATATTAATATTAATAATCATAGTGATTTTCTTAATTTAAATTTGTTACAAATAATATTAATAATAATAGTGATTTTCTTAATTTTAATTTGCTACAAATAATATTAATAATAATAGTGATTTTCTTAATTTTAATTTGTTACAAATAATATAAATATTAATAATAATAGTGATTTTCTTAATTTAAATTTTTTACAAATAATATTAATAATAATAGTGATTTTCTTAATTTTCATTTGCTACAAATAATATTAATATTAATAATAATAGTGATTTTCTTAATTTTAATTTGTTACAAATAATATAAATATTAATAATAATAGTGATTTTCTTAATTTAAATTTGTTACAAATAATATTAATAATAATAGTGATTTTCTTCATTTTAATTTGCTACAAATAATATTAATATTAATAATAATAGTGATTTTCTTAAGTTAAATTGTTTACAAATAATATTAATATTAATAACAATAGTGATTTTCTTAATTTAAATTTGTTACAAATAATAGTAATATTAATAATAATAGTGATTTTCTTAATTTAAATTAATTACAAATAATATTCATATTAATAAGAATTAATAATAATAATATTTGCTTAAGCTGTTCGTGTTTTACGAAACAAACCCTAATTCGAATAAGACCATTTAGTAATTTGTAATGTAGCAGCCCCCCGAATTGGGAGAGCATTCCTAAATGGCAGACATTCTGTGGCCAGAAACGAAATCGAGATTTCATCCGCAGTTGGTCAGATGGAGAGACGGGTGGAGGAGGGAGCCACGAAATTAAGCTGGCATAATTTTTATGTGCCCTGTAATCAGAGAGCAGCACAAGCAAAGAGCCTATCCCACGAGGCCCGTTTCTATATCTCTGCAGCGCCCTCGGTGGGTGGAAGCGTACAAAAAATATAAAATAAAATATTTCTGTGATTAAAGACCGGAGATAAAATAATGGGAAATCGTGATTGAGAAAAAAATGTATAATTTTGAGAAATTCAGGAATGGTTGCTTGCTTTTTGGCTTTTTGAAGTTTTGCAGATCGCAAAATTAATGTTTTCATGTCGATCAAATAAGCCAATTTAATCTAGAAAATTTCGCCAAACAAACCGTTAACCTCTTAACTATTTTACATTATTATAATAAATCACTATATAAATGTATATTTATCGAAATATTTTAAGAAAATTTACATTATTTATGTTTTATTTGATTTGTCCGGTATACTGTAATTTTATGTTTCGTTACTATCAACAAATGGACGAAAGCAATCGTTCAACCAAAATGAGGCAAAATAGTAAATCCACTAGAGATAAAAATATATTGATTTTAGTATTACTATAAACATAAAATATAATTATCATGCTCAATCTATTTTTTATTTCCACATTGATTAATCTTTTAAAATATTAATCGAAAATAATAGGCTTATAAATAAAAACAAAAAAAAATTATCTGTATTGAAAGCTGTCATGTCAAAACAATGAAACTGAATGATATTTTGAAAATTTCATTACATTATAAATCCATAAAGTAAGTAAAAGTAAATAAGGAATTTTAAAAGTTTTGAAATATTAATATAACCTCTGGAAATGAGATTATCAATTGTTTTTGGAATTGTACATGAATTTGGTATCGTAAAATAGTTTAATGTGCTAATAGAAATTGTGTTCCAATGAGTATTAACAGATGTATTGTGCCCGTACGAGTATTAGCTGTCGAATTGTGCTCCTACGAGTATTATCTTACTAATTGTGCTCCTATGAGTATTATCTTACTAATTGTGCTCCTATGAGTATTATCTGACATATTTAGCTCATATGGTTAATCTGTTGTATTGTGATCCTATGATTTTATATGTTGTATTATGCTCTTATAAATAATATCTGACTTTTTCTGCTCCTATAAGTATTATCTGACTAATTGTGCTCCTATGAGTATTATCTGAGATGCTTAGCTCCTATGATTTTATCTGACTTATTGTGCTCTTATGATTTTATCTGACCTATTTAGCTGCTATGATTGTATCTGTTGTATTGTCCTGCAATGAGTATTATGTGCTGTATTGTGCTCCTATAAGTATTATCTGACTTATTGTGCTCCTATGATTTTACCTGTTGTATTGTGTTGCAATGAGAATTATGTGTTGTATTGTGCTCCTATAAGGATTATCTGACTTCTTGTGCTCCTATGAGTTTTATCTGACATATTTCGCTCCTATGATTTGATCTGAATTTTTTGTGCTCCTAACGTCATAATAACTAAGCCCCTCCCATCCAAGAGATTGAGGCTAGACTACCTAATGCAGTTCGATATTCGTGGTTGAAATGAATAAATTAATGGTATTATCTGATGTATTACATATATCTTAAGAGAGATTATGTATCCATCGATGTTTTGGAAGAGAAACTAGCTTGAGGCGAACGAAATACATTATAAACTAAGTTTCTAAAACTATTACATTGAGAAATATGGTTAATAAATAAGAAAGTATCCCTACGCAGTTTAATTTGTATTTTTTACATCGTTAGTTGTAGTAATACTGGCGTTAAATGTTAAGCCGTTATAGTGAAAGGTAAGATAAAGATAAACACTCAATTCCAATAACGATTTCGTCGACAAGTATATCGTTATAGTTAAATCAGTAAATGTATTTATTTATATTAAAGAAAATTACTATGTTGAAACGATTTTTGGCGGTGGTCCCAAATTCCCAAAAATGGCTTTGATTTAAAGGGAATATAACCTCAGGTTTTTTGGTGTGGAACACCAACACTTCGTTCATTTCCCGCTCCCTCCTATGGCTTCAGATATTTTTGGCGCTGGTTAGTGATTTCCCGCCAAAATTGTTAACATAAAAAAACCTTAAAAAAGACTTGAGGTTTTATTCCCTTTAATAATTTCACTAAAAATTGAAAAAAAAAACTAATGGATTATTGGAAATATTTGGTGTAAACCATAGAAATAGAAATGAGACTAGAAGCAGGATTAGATTGTGGTGAGATGTACGAGTTAGAAGGCTGCCATGAGAGTGGAATCGCCAGTAATCTTTGTGGGAGTACGCCATCTATTTTAAAATATTTAAAGTTTCAATCTTTTTTAATAGATGGCGCACTCCTGCGTGGATGAGTAGCGATTCCACTCTCATGGCAACCTTCTAGCTTGCCCGTTTTCCTTGAGATTACCGGATAGCGCAGTGGTTCTAGTCTCATTTCTATTTCTATGGTGTAAACCCAATTTTAACGCCTGTGGTTTAAAAAGCTAGATATTTTTAGCGCTAAGCCGGGGTACACGAAGAAATGAAAAGTTCTTAGACGACGCTAAAACAATTATAATATAAAGCTAATAGGATTGCAGTTCGTGATTTCTATTCTGTCGTCAACTTGTCATGTACGCTATTGTAGTAAAAATACTAGCCCTTCACCTAGGATAACATTAGGCTCCTGCGACTACTTTCAATTAAGTAATATTTCTATTGTTTTAATAGCTAGTCTGAAACCCATTTCAAACCATTGAATTTAGTCTCTCGTACGATCATGAATGTCTTTTATGTAGACCTATATCTACTTTCTAATGGGTTCAAATTAACGACCAAAAATAGTTTCAACTATGGCACTGCTTTATCTATGGAAATTAAATAAAAAGCAGTGTAGGAAATTTTGTCAGGATAGAATGGAGTTGGAAAAAGGCTAAATATATATTAGGATTTTGGGACCAATGCATCTAGAGGAGCGACACCTAACTGAACTGAATTGAAGATTCTTTAAACTAGGAGCAACAAACACAGAACCCCACACAAGGAGAACGCAACCCGTCAAAAGTCGTGCATTTTCTTGTGTACAATTTTCATTGGTTAGACGCATTATCGCCTGCTGCCGTCGGAAGGGGGAAATTCGGAAATTGTCTTCCCCCTTTCCGTAAAACGTTCAGCGTAAAGGCTGCGTTAGCGTGTTTAAAGGCTAGCTGCGTTCTCCTTGTGTTTGTTGCTCCTAGCTTTAAATAACAAAGCAAATATCATATTACTTAAAAATATAGAAATTCTAAGTTTGCAAAATTTAAGATTGAAGTGCCTAGTTTACCAACTCTGGGAAAAGTTGGGGAGGGGGGACTTCCCACCCTGCCCCCTATGGCTTCGCCCCTGAATACAGTCTTGGTGGTTTCGACTAAGTCTACTACTTATATAAAGTTTATAAAATTTTGATAAATCGGAAAATCGCGTAATTCGGTAACATGGACTTTCCCTTCTGTATTTTTAGTGATAAAATGGCAATGATAATCACAGGTTGTCTCGATGGCTATTGGAACAATTACCCGGGGCCTGTTCTATTTGACAGTCAAGAGGGTATTTCTAGTTTTAAACGGCCCGTATTATCTTAAATAGGTCAATGATAACTTTACCTGGCAGCTGCTTTCGCGGCGAATGCCAGCTGACCTTTGTCTATTACGTATAAGGGAGGGGTCGGTCCTTCTCGGGGGTAGTTAGTGGTATGATTCGCCAGGGCGCGCATTACGCTCTGGTGACTCCCCTTTTCTAACGGTGGCGCCCTCTGTAATAGAAAGCCGGCATTGTTTGTACCGGGGATCAAGGGGCGTGGTTCAGACCGTAAAATAAAAATAACATCGCACGCGTCTAAATAAAATGAACCATTTTTTATTTTTATAGACCACATCTACTGAATTAAATTATTGACCAGTCACACGTCGCTACCGTCCTTTTTGGGGCCAAGCCCGTCACGGACTATGACGCGTGAACGCATTTTGGTCGTACATACGAAAAGAAGGTATTTTATTTTTAAAACGAATAATTTAACGTCAATTTAAATAATGTAAAATCAATATTTTTGGTAGTAACTCATTTCTTTATTTATATCAACTAGTTTTACAGCTCAATCATTTGTAACTATTATTTTATTTGGGGTTCAAATTTATGTTCTATATGAAATAAAATTGATAGTAAAACATATCCTCATTAGAGCGGCTGATTTTATATCTAGAAATATCTTGATGCCATTGGTTGAAGTTAATTACAATTCCGGCTGGGGAAATCGGCAATTCCCGGGTAAATATGCAGATTTGTATTACCACTGCTTAACACCAATTATTAAACTCTAACACATTCAACCAAATAATAGAACCCTGTAATAACTGTCTCCACGCATGGCACCGTACCCAATATAACTAACTGGTTAATGACAATATTAACCATTTATAAGTTTATTACATAATAATTTGTCTTTCATTATACTCCAGTGTCTATAGAAGAAGGCTTTTAAAACAATTGCCTATATAATTAAAAAACTCGGTATTTTGGCTAAGACCAAAGTGTAGTATCTTGTATATTGGGGATATACGTAATTATTAAATTAATACAATTAATTAAAGTTGTTCTGCCGACCGTAACCATCGAGAACCACAGTCAGGGTACCATGATATAGTATACCAAATGTAGTCTAACTAAGTTAAAAACTGTAGATTCGTATAGCGGACAAACATATATATATATATATATATATATATATAAATATATACAAACACTCATCTTTATATGTTAGATACGTAGTTATGGTTATTTTATTTCTTTGAAATTCACTGTCTAATCTAATCTTCTTGAACTAACCCAATGTAACGAGCCCAAACTATAGCCTAATCACGTCTAGCCTTGCAGGTGTTAGGCTTAAGAAATATGAATAAAAGGGTTGATATTTCTGACGTACTTTCTAATCGCATTTGACCATCCTAACCTCTTTAACGGAATTATA
Organism: Leiobunum rupestre; assembly: GCF_980474605.1. Classification (NCBI taxonomy): domain Eukaryota; kingdom Metazoa; phylum Arthropoda; class Arachnida; order Opiliones; family Sclerosomatidae; genus Leiobunum; species Leiobunum rupestre. The sequence continues at coordinate 14,997,831 of NC_143388.1, forward strand.
ATAGCACTAAAACTATAATAATATTATTAATAACAGGAATCCACACCTCTACTTGGAATGTTTATCGCGGCAGATTTTCGTCTCGATGTGGCTGACGGTTCTTTTGACGTCACTATGTGAACTTAACAAACAACAACGTGAGAGGGGAGCGCACGCAGACGGGATTTTTTTTCTCTCGTAGGCGGGGCCAAAGCCGTCAGAGTGATCTTACCATACGAGATATGACAGGATAAGCAATCCAAGTAAAGGAATGGATTTCTGTTAATAATAATAAGTTAGGCTAATACCCAAGACACCACCTTAGGCTCAAATCACCTAGCACCTATTAAATCAGGTGTGGCTGGTTTATCAAGGTTATAATTTCGGTAAATAGTTAAACATCTTATTTGTAAAATAATATTATTTAAGGAAAAAGGTAAAAATATAATGGAAGACCAACTATAAAATTGTGTTAATTTTAAACATATATTAAATATTAATTTCATACACTGTAAGTCATAATTGCTTTTAAGTAATACGATAAAATATGTACGTTAAAATTGGTCTAATTATTTAATAACAATAATTACGTGTACCGTTAAACAAATTTAAGGTGTCTGGCGTAAAATGAAGAGTTACGCGTATACATAATAGTGTTATGTGCCAATTTACATACATTCCTAGCTTTTTGGCATTAATCTGACAGTTTTTGCCAAAATCCAAATCTCCCGAGGATATGGAATATTAAAAAGAAAAGCAATTAGGATGGGTTTAAAAACCTCATTTGCGGCCTTATAAGAAAAAGTATTTATCGTAAAAAGTCATTAGTTTTGTGGTAGAAAGATTCGCGACCTTATAGTCATAAAAATTTTAATCATTTTTCGAAACTACCACTTCTTATTATCCAATCCAATCTTAAAAGAAGTTACACATCTCATTTTCTTCAACTATTTTTTTCCATCTTAAGAGGGATGGGAGATTGAAAATTGAGGAATGAATGACATTGGCTATTTTCGAGGGGGAAGGGGTAGAATTAATTGACCCCCCATCGCTTAATCGCGGCGGGGGGGGGGAATCATTTTTTATATTATAAAGATGACGTGTTTGTATAAATTCGAAATGAGAGAAGTAGCGGGGGGGGGATGAGGTGGAAACGTGGCCAGCGCCGCCTGGAAAGAATACTCGGAGCAACTATTGTAGGGAAGCCGCAATTAGAAAATAATTGAGAATTAAACGCCTCGGGGTTCAGCCAGAAATATTCGGGGGGACCGATAGGTGGTGCGTTTTACGTACACAGCTGCCCTGTTCCTCGTATTTTCGTACGTCATGTTATATTCGTTTCTATGGTAATGGAAAGTTAACTTTACCCTGTCGTTGGCTTGGGAATGCGCTAACGGGTAAGGTTCGTCACGAGTTGACTCGGCGATGGCCCTCTCGATCTTCGATCGAAGCCCGGTTTTCCATTTGCCATTAAATTAGGTATACAGCGTAAGAAATCCAATCTCCCGAAAAATTAGAAGCGGAACGAAAATTATCCATTTGTCCATTCTCCCATTTTCCCATTTTCATTATTGAGATATTAAAAAAAACTAAGAAAAAATTGGAAAATGTTTTTAATTATTTTTACCGTGTTCGCATTTAGCAATAGAACATTCTATAAATTCATAAATTAGTGCTTTCTTTCTTTTGAGTATGATGTTGACGAGGGTTTGGACAGTTTTTTCTTATTTGACAAATCTGCAAAGTTAGTTGCTTTGTTAAATATTAAGATTTATCGGTTAAATTTTTAAATGAAATGTTGTTTACTCTGCAATAACTATATCTTGTTGATTGTGACAATATTACATTTTTAATTTTTTTATATTTTGAATTATATTGTCTTCGTGAAGGTTACCTTAGCTATATGAAAAAAATGTAATTTAAGCCCGGCATGTTAGAAACTTGTATACGAGAATGACCGGAGCTACTAATATTTTATGAAAAAAAATGAGATACATTTGGAAGTTCTACTGTAATCAAAGTAACATGAAACATAATAGGCTTGATCGGAATGGTTATGAGTTTAAGTTATGGTCTATAGTTGCGTAACGCTAACTAGACGTGGACAAATACTGATATTGTATTGCGTAGGAACAATAACAGGATCTTTGTGTACGAAGACCTATAAAGCTTTTTAAAATACTTCAAAATAAGAAAGCCGGTTCTAAAATATTGTTATTAAAAGTTTCATTTGATGCTAGGCAAATCGGGGTATTTCTAGAATTTGTTTGTATTTAAGAACTATTAATGTTGGTGCCGTTTTTTCTATTAGCGTTTATAAACTACATCTGATTTTTGAATGTGGTATAAAAATATCATAGTCAAATCAGATTCTGCTTTAACGTTTTTGATTGGTCACGAAGTTTAATAATTTATTTTTTAGTATTAATTGTAACAGAATTAATTAATTGTAAATAGAATGGTTAAAAGTTCATTAGGGTTAAGCTTAGTATTCTGTTTTTATCACTTTTTAATAGTTAATAGAAGATTAATAGTGACTTAATGTTGTATAACAATGTTTTCTTTCAAAGATTATACATATATATATAGCGCTTGGAACCAGATTTAATGATGATTTTCTATGGATTTTATTCGTCAAATCTGGCATGCAAACCGACTGAAACTGGGTAACATTTTATGCCGTACGGTGATCAAATACACGTAGTAAATTTTACAAAAACCATGCAAGCTCCGCGTGATATTCTTTCTTGTAAGAGCTAAAACATATACTTCTAAGTTTAGTAATATAAAAATATAATTTAGTTACGGAATATATAGGTTGAAATTTGGAAATCGAAGTAATATTTAATTCGTTAATTTCGTCCGTAACCAATTTGGGGTGCCTCTAATTAAGCTTCATTTCTTGTTCAAGGTCGTCTAAAATATGCATCAAACAAAATTTTATGATTCTTAATCTTGCAAATGGTTTTAAAACCATTAGAGCGCGGTATAAATTTCTCAATTATGAAAATTAATAATGTGGCCGGTCATTTTTGCATTCCGGGCGTCTAGCTCAGTTCGGCTATATTTTGTTGTGTGTTTGGATGCTACGTTTGTAGTTTTGGAAAGATTCCATTACGTATACAGTTTCGGTACAATATAATACAAAAACTACAGCGAGGGTATCAACGACGTGTTCGCCATATTATTGGGCTAGCGTAACATCATTAATTTAGAAACATATACAGAAAGGGACCGCGCGCATCCAAATAAGGCTTTGCCGAGTTTATTGGACCAGGTATACGAGGTGGACCCCCGAAACTGAGACGTGCTCCGTTTACTCAATCGCGATTTTACCAGAAACACGCTGGACCAATCTTTCTTTTGGACGAATTTGGTATACAAGTCCCGATATATATCAAGATGGAAAATGATTACTTGACTTTTCTTTACTAACTTTTCCAGGCTCGACCTTTATATAATATATAATATATAATATATAATATATAATATATAATATATAATATATAATATATAATATATAATATATAATATAATCATATAATTATTAAATAGGTTGGTGAAAAGTGTGAGAATTGGAGAACTTTTAATGCGCTTTGGTTACGGATCTCTATTGATTAATTCAAACTACAATCCAATGTAGAAATTATGTTTAATTCAGAGAAAACGGCATGGTATTAGAAGATAAAACTTATTTTATACAAGACGTTTCGAACCGAGGCTCTTCTTCAGTCGTTCGTTAGTTTTAATTTGATTTAAAATTTTACCACGCGCCATATTCATTATATATTATATTTATATTTTAATAATTCACACTGACTTACATATACTTTGGATTTATCGGTTACATTGATTCTATTACACACGTAAATTGTTAAAATCAGTAAAACTTTTGTTTATTTTTTAACACGCTGACCTTCTGCTCGCGTGATATTAGAACTTGAATATGGCGCGTGGTAAAATTTTAAATCAAATTAAAACTAACGAACGACTGAAGAAGAGCCTCGGTTCGAAACGTCTTGTATAAAATAAGTTTTATCTTCTAATACCATGCCGTTTTCTCTGAATTAAACATAATTTCTACTAATATTCACCATGGTAAATAATAAGTTTAATATATACAATCCAATGATTGTTAGTTAGTTCAAGGACGTATTTATTTATAGATTGGGATAATTACTTTGTTGGAACTATTTTTAGCGATTCTCCCAATAGTTTATAAAATAAAAAGTGGTCTTGTCCAACTTGTTAAAATGTTGCTCTTACGTCACAAGACACGGCTTTATTAGTATATTCTTCGCACGGACAATTTGCACACGCGCTAGAATAACCTCTCTGAAGACTTGTAAAAGTAAGAGACTGTGACGTAAGAACAACATTTAAACAAGACGGCAAGTCCTCCTTGCCACGCGAGCCAAGAACTCCCTACACTCGCTATTACCTTTAAATTCCACAAGTTTTTATGGAAAGGGGAAGCTGAAGAACTCGGGGGAAAACATCTTTAATTTGAACTCAATTGTTAAAAAATAATGCAACAGTATACTATGAAATTTACAAGGTTGAATAACAACGTTCCATTAGATCATTCTCTTAGAAGCATAAAATTAATATCAAAACAGACGAAATTAAACAATATTTTGCATATTTGGTAGTAGCTTTTATTTTGTTTTCTTTTGCTAGGCTAATATTAACCCAAGGCACCACACTATAAGGCACCCCTCTAGGCCTAAGTAATCTAGCGACTTTTATTTCCTTTAATTCAGGTGGCAATACGTAGGAGGTTTGTAGCTTTTGTTAAATTTCACACAATTTCAATTTCTTATTGGATCAAATCAGAGTTTTTTGGGTTGAGAAAATTAAATGTTAAATTAAAACTTAAACAAAAGTTACTTCAGTCACAAAAAAGCGGCAGATATAAAGACCACCTTTTGATCTATAAAAAGACAGCTTTGGTCTACAAAAAACATTTCTTATAACCCTTATAAATTCAGTTTATTTTATTTTTTAGCGTTTTATGCTTCCTTATGTAAGAAAATAGAAAATTACCATTTTGCTGGTAAATTAGGTCTTAATTACCAATACTAAATAACAGTTTTATAGCCTTCAATACTTTCCAAATTAATGTCCGTTTAAATTCTTAGCGTACCTATTAAATCACCTTGAATTATAAAGGGAAGCCATTAAAGGTTCAATTTTATTGTTATTATGTATACGAGATGGTGCAATTTAAAACTTTTTATTGTATTTGTTTGACTGTTTTATTACTGAAGGAAAGTCCTAACATTATTTTAAGAGATGTTTTATGGAATAACTATAAGCAAAAGCACAACTCAGTGGCGATGGGATAGGGGGTACAGTGTACCCCTGTACCCTCCTAGATTTCAAGTGGGGGTACAATCAATCACTGTATCTGTACCCCCCAAATTGCCCTTCCAAAAATTTCATAAATAAGATTTTGGTCTATAATTTCCCTCAGAAATAATAATTACATTATACATAATATAATAATATATTTCTATAATTATACAAATTAAGAAATTTAATTCAATGCCATACTGAATTAGACTCGCTATTTCCGAAAAACTGCTCTATTATCGTGAAATTCCCTAGCAAATATGCCATACAAATACATAATTTTCTCGAAAATATTTGGTGGGATACACAAGTGGTAGCCCACCAAATATTTCCTGCAACTCAATTTGTAATAAAATTAATTAAATTATTTTAAAATTATATCTTTTTACACATTTGACTCCATGTGGTAAAATTTCGTATTTTTAAAAATTGAGCTTTAATAGCGTTACCCCTACATAAATTGTGTATTGGTCCCTAGAGTAGTACCAGGATGGTCCCATAGATGTCGTTTTCTGCAGCATGTAATAACTGCCGTATATTTGCAACGGGGTCTGCTATTCAACTCCGGCCTGGTCTCTCGAATTTAACACGTTCACCGTCTTATAACCGAGGCTTAGCCACAAAATTATAAACCTAAATCAAAAATTAAAATCTTTTCGATTACAGATTAATTTTCTTCGCAGGAGCTTCTCGTAGTGGGACAAGATTAAAATAATTTGCGCTGTAGCTATGATAGGTGGCGATACTTTACGGGGTACTTCTTGTGAAATACGGAAAAGCATTTAAAGGCCTAGGTATTCTTCTGCCTGTCACCCTTTAAATTTACTTTCCTGCCAAACAAATACCCTGGTGGTAGGCCAACGTGTTCCACGGTTGGCCTACCACCAGGGTATTTGTTTGGCGGGAAGTAAACGTATAGGGTGACAGGCAAAGAAAACCTAGGCCTTTAAGGGGTTTTCTCTGAAGCCGTTACTCGATTTAAACGCTTTTTCTCGAATCAATAAAACTAAAATGCGAAGTAACTTTAAAGGGTAAGGGTCTTCGTGGCGTGTATTTGCTAGACGCGTGCTGAATAATTTAAAGCTAGCCAATCGAAATAGATCTCCCGTATAACACGCGGTATATTTCGCCGTTGAAAATGCGGTTGTTAGTTGGCCGGGAAATTGAGCTTTCAATCACATTAGCTTTTGGAATTATGTGCCCGGAATGAAAGCGAATTGTTATTACGATCTCCACCCACGCGATTCGTCTCCACCTCAATTCGTTACGTAAATCTCCAACACTACTTTTAGACCGAACGATTTTTTTTCTACCCCATAAAGAAATTAAGAAAAAAAAACGTTTTTTTTTTTGGTTTTGTAGTGTTATTTATGTTGTGTAGTCATTACGGATAATGGAGTTCTTGCGGTCCCTGATGTTTTGTAAATTTTTTGTCAATATCTGTCCAGTATTTTGTACAGAAAAAGCCAACGACACACGTGTCGTTTTTAGACTTAATTCTTTAATAGGCAATATCGCTAATATGGGGTTAAAATATTCTCGTTAGGTCACGACCTCTCGAATAGTTATAGCTTGGACGGTTTGATGAATATCGGTAATTATTTCTTTACTACGGTAAAATTCATTAGTTTTGCTCTTTTGGGATTCGATAACAATTTTTTTAGAGTGTTGTGTGTTCTTAATGATTTTGTACATATTACTTCAGTAATTACTTTAATGGTTAATGACATTTTTGTTCCTATCTTTTATTTTTATTTCACTAGTGTATCGAAGTTTTATTCATAAGACTAAATTGAAATTAATTACGTAGTTTTTTCAGGAAATCATGTTGCGATGAAGGTTAAGAAATAGTTTATAATTTTTATTTTAAGATAACAAATTAAAATATATATATTTAAAAATATTACCAGTAATTAATTTTATAATATTTACAATGTTTTCACAGCATTTTTGCAGAGTTTTGCACATAATTAAACAACCATGAATTTTTTACAATTGTGTTACAAACTCTAATTCTGTTGAAATCATTTATTTTTATGTTTATTGGGCATTAAGTTTATCAAATAAAATAATAAAATTTGTTTGAGAATATTTTTAGCAAATGATATTTAGAGAATACATCAATTCTAAATATTTATTTACATAATTTAGTGAATGAAAAGGATTATATAAATTGTCATTAAAAAACTATTAATGAAAATATTATGAAACTGACTAAGGAACTAGTGATTCAGTCACTTGTCTTAGCCCAATACCCTAGAAGACTTAACTCCTTCCACCAAAAAGAATCAAATCAGCCGGATATCGAGGGACTAACCACTTTCTAAACTTCTGTACACCGATTAAAGGTTGTGCTAAATCTGTAATCACTTTAGTACAGTCAAAGCTACAAGTTTGTACACCGAATACGTGGTCAGCTATTAGTGCTAACAAACACAGCACCCCATACAAGGAGAACGCAACTCGTCAAAAGTCGTGGATTTTCTTGCGTAAATTTTTCATTGGTTAGATGCTTTAGTGCCTGCTGCCGTCGGAAGGGGAAAATTCGTTAATTGTCTTCCCTCCCGCCGGTAAAACGTTCAGCGTAAAGGCTCGTCCAATGAAATTTGTACACAACACCGCGTTAGCGTGTTTAAAGGATAGCTGCGTTCTCCTTGTGTTTGTTGCTCCTAGGTGATCAGCCTCTCGACTGGTATCTCTTTGGTTCTCTAGACTTCCGACGCGATAATAAATAAATCAAATCAAAGCTTTAATTTAATAAGGAATATGACGTACTATTCTCAGTACTAGCTTGTTCAAAACCAGAAGTAACCTTAATACCTTAAGTATGGATATCAGTATCCAATATTCTCATTAAATTACGAGAAGGGAAATGTTTAACGAGATACGGTTATTCCTCCAAGAATTTTGAAGATAAATATACCTTTATATTTTCACAAATTTGGAAACTGTCAAAGTGGCAACGTAAATATTGAAGATCGCATATTTGCTTAGAAATTGGAGCTTCAGGAAACAAATTTCGAAATGAAGTATTAGTACAGCAATAAAGGCTAACGGCACTGGATATAGTCCATAGAGGATGGACCGAACATCCCCCCAGGTGCGCGTTAACTGGCCAAAGAGCAAATTTACGGAGAGAGACAGCGCGCGTGTCCATAGTGCCTATGTTCAATCACGTGAATGTAACCCGAGAATTTCGTTCAGGTTATTAAGTCTCGCAATTAAGGAGTTTGGGTCCCTTCTCTTTCCTCGTTTTAATTGCTCCATAAAGTCAATTAAGCGTTTAAGTCGAAATGCGCCCCTGGCAGCGCTATTTCGCCTTTTAACTCGAGATAATGGTATCTGCATTCTAAATGGCGCGCGACCTCTTTCGTTCAACGCCACTCTTATTGGACAGTGGCTCGCGAAAGAAAGACGCCTTTACTTTACCCTCTCAGCGACCGTTTTAAGAACTTCCAGGTAAGCTTAAGCCGTGTGTAGAATCTTTTAGAACGCGTGACACCCATTTATCTATATAGCCATCAAGATGACTATTCTCGATTAGAATGGCCAGGAAATAATTTTAATAAATGAGTAAAATGGTATAACTAATATTCGACGCTCTACCTAATGGCAGACGCAATATCAAGCCCCTCGTAACGACGGTTTCGTATTAATAGCGGTTTATATAAGTGATGTTTTTTAACTGCGGCATTTAAACCTTTTTCGAGAGCTTAGTCATAGGGGCGGCCATAGGGCTCAGACTGTGCCACGCGGCGTAATGGCCGCCCCCGTAGCTTGTTTATAAAAAAAATTGCGTATATAGCAGTACCGGAATGAAAGTTTGAATTACTATTAAAAAAACGCTGCGGTCGGGAAAAATTTACCGAGGCATTAAGAAACTAATAATAAACAGGAGTGAGACCCGTTAGCCGCTAATGGTTTTGACGAACTACACTCTTAAAATAACTTGGAATTAGGAGGAAGGAATCCTATACCCTTTATTAACCATGGAATTAATTTTCTAAATATATAACACTGTTTTTGTTTTAATTTAATTTTTTTAATTATTATGTGTATTTCTGTTACTTGCAGGAAGGCTCTGATGAAAAAAAGTACAAAAGAAATTGTGTTGGAAATGGCTTTAGATAAATGTAGGATAATTTAGGATAAGCCTATTGTGGGAAATATTAGAATATTTTTTTGGTTTTGTCCTGTTTTATCCAGCTGGGTAATTGTGTTGGAAATGGCTTTTGACACATATAGGATAATTTAGGATAAGCCTATTGTGGGAAATATTAGAATATTTTGCCGGTTTCATCCTGTTTTATCCAGCTGGGTAATTGTGTTGGAAATGGCTTTTGACACATATAGGATAATTTAGGATAAGCCTATTGTGGGAAATATTAGAATATTTTGTTGGTTTTGTCCTGTTTTATCCAGCTGGGTAATCGTGTTGGAAATGGTTTTAGATACATATATGATAAATTATGATAAGCCTATTGTGGGAAATATTAGAATATTTTGTTGGTTTTGTCCTGTTTTATCCAGCTGGGTAATCGTGTTGGAAATGGTTTTAGATACATATATGATAAATTATGATAAGCCTATTGTGGGAAATATTAGAATATTTTGTTGGTTTTGTCCTGTTTTATCCAGCTGGGTAATCGTGTTGGAAATGGTTTTAGATACATATATGATAAATTATGATAAGCCTATTGTGGGAAATATTAGAATATTTTGTTGGTTTTGTCCTGTTTTATCCAGCTGGGTAATCGTGTTGGAAATGGTTTTAGATACATATATGATAAATTATGAGAAGCCTATTGTGGGAAATATTAGAATATTTTGTTGGTTTTGTCCTGTTTTATCCAGCTGGGTAATCGTGTTGGAAATGGTTTTAGATACATATATGATAAATTATGATAAGCCTATTGTGGGAAATATTAGAATATTTTGTTGGTTTTGTCCTGTTTTATCCAGCTGGGTAATCGTGTTGGAAATGGTTTTAGATACATATATGATAAATTATGATAAGCCTATTGTGGGAAATATTAGAATATTTTGTTGGTTTTGTCCTGTTTTATCCAGCTGGGTAATCGTGTTGGAAATGGTTTTAGATACATATATGATAAATTATGATAAGCCTATTGTGGGAAATATTAGAATATTTTGTTGGTTTTGTCCTGTTTTATCCAGCTGGGTAATTGTGTTGGAAATGGTTTTAGATACATATATGATAAATTATGATAAGCCTATTGTGGGAAATATTAGAATATTTTGTTGGTTTTGTCCTGTTTTATCCAGCTGGGTAATCGTGTTGGAAATGGTTTTAGATACATATATGATAAATTATGATAAGCCTATTGTGGGAAATATTAGAATATTTTGTTGGTTTTGTCCTGTTTTATCCAGCTGGGTAATCGTGTTGGAAATGGTTTTAGATACATATATGATAAATTATGATAAGCCTATTGTGGGAAATATTAGAATATTTTGTTGGTTTTGTCCTGTTTTATCCAGCTGGGTAATCGTGTTGGAAATGGTTTTAGATACATATATGATAAATTATGATAAGCCTATTGTGGGAAATATTAGAATATTTTGTTGGTTTTGTCCTGTTTTATCCAGCTGGGTAATCGTGTTGGAAATGGTTTTAGATACATATATGATAAATTATGATAAGCCTATTGTGGGAAATATTAGAATATTTTGTTGGTTTTGTCCTGTTTTATCCAGCTGGGTAATCGTGTTGGAAATGGTTTTAGATACATATATGATAAATTATGATAAGCCTATTGTGGGAAATATTAGAATATTTTGTTGGTTTTGTCCTGTTTTATCCAGCTGGGTAATCGTGTTGGAAATGGTTTTAGATACATATATGATAAATTATGATAAGCCTATTGTGGGAAATATTAGAATATTTTGTTGGTTTTGTCCTGTTTTATCCAGCTGGGTAATTGTGTTGGAAATGGTTTTAGATACATATATGATAAATTATGATAAGCCTATTGTGGGAAATATTAGAATATTTTGTTGGTTTTGTCCTGTTTTATCCAGCTGGGTAATCGTGTTGGAAATGGTTTTAGATACATATATGATAAATTATGATAAGCCTATTGTGGGAAATATTAGAATATTTTGTTGGTTTTGTCCTGTTTTATCCAGCTCGGTAATTGTGTTGGAAATGGTTTTAGATACATATATGATAAATTATGATAAGCCTATTGTGGGAAATATTAGAATATTTTGTTGGTTTTGTCCTGTTTTATCCAGCTGGGTAATCGTGTTGGAAATGGTTTTAGATACATATATGATAAATTATGATAAGCCTATTGTGGGAAATATTAGAATATTTTGTTGGTTTTGTCCTGTTTTATCCAGCTGGGTAATCGTGTTGGAAATGGTTTTAGATACATATATGATAAATTATGATAAGCCTATTGTGGGAAATATTAGAATATTTTGTTGGTTTTGTCCTGTTTTATCCAGCTGGGTAATCGTGTTGGAAATGGTTTTAGATACATATATGATAAATTATGATAAGCCTATTGTGGGAAATATTAGAATATTTTGTTGGTTTTGTCCTGTTTTATCCAGCTGGGTAATCGTGTTGGAAATGGTTTTAGATACATATATGATAAATTATGATAAGCCTATTGTGGGAAATATTAGAATATTTTGTTGGTTTTGTCCTGTTTTATCCAGCTGGGTAATCGTGTTGGAAATGGTTTTAGATACATATATGATAAATTATGATAAGCCTATTGTGGGAAATATTAGAATATTTTGTTGGTTTTGTCCTGTTTTATCCAGCTGGGTAATTGTGTTGGAAATGGTTTTAGATACATATATGATAAATTATGATAAGCCTATTGTGGGAAATATTAGAATATTTTGTTGGTTTTGTCCTGTTTTATCCAGCTGGGTAATTGTGTTGGAAATGGTTTTAGATACATATATGATAAATTATGATAAGCCTATTGTGGGAAATATTAGAATATTTTGTTGGTTTTGTCCTGTTTTATCCAGCTGGGTAATTGTGTTGGAAATGGTTTTAGATACATATATGATAAATTATGATAAGCCTATTGTGGGAAATATTAGAATATTTTGTTGGTTTTGTCCTGTTTTATCCAGCTGGGTAATTGTGTTGGAAATGGTTTTAGATACATATATGATAAATTATGATAAGCCTATTGTGGGAAATATTAGAATATTTTGTTGGTTTTGTCCTGTTTTATCCAGCTGGGTAATTGTGTTGGAAATGGTTTTAGATACATATATGATAAATTATGATAAGCCTATTGTGGGAAATATTAGAATATTTTGTTGGTTTTGTCCTGTTTTATCCAGCTGGGTAATCGTGTTGGAAATGGTTTTAGATACATATATGATAAATTATGATAAGCCTATTGTGGGAAATATTAGAATATTTTGTTGGTTTTGTCCTGTTTTATCCAGCTGGGTAATCGTGTTGGAAATGGTTTTAGATACATATATGATAAATTATGATAAGCCTATTGTGGGAAATATTAGAATATTTTGTTGGTTTTGTCCTGTTTTATCCAGCTGGGTAATCGTGTTGGAAATGGTTTTAGATACATATATGATAAATTATGATAAGCCTATTGTGGGAAATATTAGAATATTTTGTTGGTTTTGTCCTGTTTTATCCAGCTGGGTAATCGTGTTGGAAATGGTTTTAGATACATATATGATAAATTATGATAAGCCTATTGTGGGAAATATTAGAATATTTTGTTGGTTTTGTCCTGTTTTATCCAGCTGGGTAATCGTGTTGGAAATGGTTTTAGATACATATATGATAAATTATGATAAGCCTATTGTGGGAAATATTAGAATATTTTGTTGGTTTTGTCCTGTTTTATCCAGCTGGGTAATCGTGTTGGAAATGGTTTTAGATACATATATGATAAATTATGATAAGCCTATTGTGGGAAATATTAGAATATTTTGTTGGTTTTGTCCTGTTTTATCCAGCTGGGTAATCGTGTTGGAAATGGTTTTAGATACATATATGATAAATTATGATAAGCCTATTGTGGGAAATATTAGAATATTTTGTTGGTTTTGTCCTGTTTTATCCAGCTGGGTAATCGTGTTGGAAATGGTTTTAGATACATATATGATAAATTATGATAAGCCTATTGTGGGAAATATTAGAATATTTTGTTGGTTTTGTCCTGTTTTATCCAGCTGGGTAATTGTGTTGGAAATGGTTTTAGATACATATATGATAAATTATGATAAGCCTATTGTGGGAAATATTAGAATATTTTGTTGGTTTTGTCCTGTTTTATCCAGCTGGGTAATCGTGTTGGAAATGGTTTTAGATACATATATGATAAATTATGATAAGCCTATTGTGGGAAATATTAGAATATTTTGTTGGTTTTGTCCTGTTTTATCCAGCTGGGTAATCGTGTTGGAAATGGTTTTAGATACATATATGATAAATTATGATAAGCCTATTGTGGGAAATATTAGAATATTTTGTTGGTTTTGTCCTGTTTTATCCAGCTGGGTAATTGTGTTGGAAATGGTTTTAGATACATATATGATAAATTATGATAAGCCTATTGTGGGAAATATTAGAATATTTTGTTGGTTTTGTCCTGTTTTATCCAGCTGGGTAATCGTGTTGGAAATGGTTTTAGATACATATATGATAAATTATGATAAGCCTATTGTGGGAAATATTAGAATATTTTGTTGGTTTTGTCCTGTTTTATCCAGCTGGGTAATTGTGTTGGAAATGGTTTTAGATACATATATGATAAATTATGATAAGCCTATTGTGGGAAATATTAGAATATTTTGTTGGTTTTGTCCTGTTTTATCCAGCTGGGTAATCGTGTTGGAAATGGTTTTAGATACATATATGATAAATTATGATAAGCCTATTGTGGGAAATATTAGAATATTTTGTTGGTTTTGTCCTGTTTTATCCAGCTGGGTAATCGTGTTGGAAATGGTTTTAGATACATATATGATAAATTATGATAAGCCTATTGTGGGAAATATTAGAATATTTTGTTGGTTTTGTCCTGTTTTATCCAGCTGGGTAATCGTGTTGGAAATGGTTTTAGATACATATATGATAAATTATGATAAGCCTATTGTGGGAAATATTAGAATATTTTATTGGTTTTGTCCTGTTTTATCCAGCTGGGTAATTGTGTTGGAAATGGTTTTAGATACATATATGATAAATTATGATAAGCCTATTGTGGGAAATATTAGAATATTTTGTTGGTTTTGTCCTGTTTTATCCAGCTGGGTAATTGTGTTGGAAATGGTTTTAGATACATATATGATAAATTATGATAAGCCTATTGTGGGAAATATTAGAATATTTTGTTGGTTTTGTCCTGTTTTATCCAGCTGGGTAATTGTGTTGGAAATGGTTTTAGATACATATATGATAAATTATGATAAGCCTATTGTGGGAAATATTAGAATATTTTGTTGGTTTTGTCCTGTTTTATCCAGCTGGGTAATCGTGTTGGAAATGGTTTTAGATACATATATGATAAATTATGATAAGCCTATTGTGGGAAATATTAGAATATTTTGTTGGTTTTGTCCTGTTTTATCCAGCTGGGTAATTGTGTTGGAAATGGTTTTAGATACATATATGATAAATTATGATAAGCCTATTGTGGGAAATATTAGAATATTTTGTTGGTTTTGTCCTGTTTTATCCAGCTGGGTAATTGTGTTGGAAATGGTTTTAGATACATATATGATAAATTATGATAAGCCTATTGTGGGAAATATTAGAATATTTTGTTGGTTTTGTCCTGTTTTATCCAGCTGGGTAATCGTGTTGGAAATGGTTTTAGATACATATATGATAAATTATGATAAGCCTATTGTGGGAAATTTGTGATTACGAAAGAAAGGGTAGCCACTTTTTGCCAGAGGTAGAAAAACTATGGAGTTAAAATGAAATCAGAATATTTTGACGGTTTTATCCGGTTTTATCTAGTTTTTGCATTGGTAAAAAAGGCGATAAATGCAAATACAATAACCATCTATTTGGTTTGTACCATACAATTTGTCTGGAAAACTTTAAAAAATAAATAATGAAATATTTTCCACTATTCAATCAAAGAATAAATTTACTAACATTTCTTTAATCAATAAAATTTAACGGTCAAAGCTTAGCCCTTATTTTATAAGCTGTAAAAGTTTTTGTTAATTTCCACACTGTAAATTTGTTACAAATAAATAATTTAAAAATAAAAATTTGGGGGTTACGATTGAAGTAGGCACAGTGAAGCATTATCCATAAGGCTGACTAGGCTAAAGCTTAGGGGCCAGGAACTCGGCCCAAAGTTAGGGGGCCCCAAGACAACGCTATAGAGATCAGCAAAGGGCCTTAATAAAGTTGAAGGACCCGGAACTTTTCCAAAAAGTAGGTGTGCCCAAGACAAGGCTAATAAAGCCCTAATAAAGCTTAAGCCTAAGGAATAGTAACTTTGTCAAAAGGTAGGGGGTCCCAATTCGAAGCTATAGAGATCAACAAAGGCTCCTAATAAAGCTTAAGTCTAAAGTCCCGCATGGTAGCCAATCAGCCACAGCGTAGTCACCCTATTTTTAATAGCAATAATGAATTCTGTTATTTTAATGCCATAATACATTTTAAAGAATGTTTCCCTTTAAAATACCTTTAAATTGGCATAAAAAAATCTCTATGCGAACACGTCTTCTAATTTGATACAAATCCCACGATTAGAGGTCTTTTCCCGATGTATTATATTTCTTCACTCGTGAAATTCGTGCGATTGGCTTTAATTCGTGTAAAATGAGTCCGGTTTCTTCTTTCTATTAATTAAAATTACCGCGCGCTGAACTACCATTCATTATTTATTTTTTCTCCTCTTCGCATAAACGATTTGTACGCGTGATTCATATTTTTGATGCGCCTTGCATTTCTCAAGATATATCGACTTTCCTAGGGCGAATACCTGGTAAACGCCACTTATCAAAGTTTCGATCCGGTAGTTAATTCAAGTACATACCTGAATTTTACACAAACTTGAAGAATTTCAACCAACCCAAAACATTCATCGACGAAATATACCAGTAATTACCACTTACATTACCATCGACTTTCCTAGGGCGAATACCTTATAAACGTCACTTATCAAAGTTTCGAGATGGTAGTTAATTCAAGTACATACCTGAATTGTACCCCTACCAAAATCATTCGTCGATGAAATATACCTGTTATTACCACTTTTAATACCATAAGAAATTATGTTAATAACAATAAACTGAAATATCTCAAATTGGAAAAATGGCGTTTACTATGTTTTGCAGATATATCGATTGTAATATACGCATAAAATATTTAATCCGACATTTGCTTAGAGCTATAAAATAAATATGTGTATATTGTTAAGAATGAATTCATTGTTAACGGAAAGTATGTGATTCCCCGAAGAAAAACCACGCCCCTGAGCCGTTCTGCTTGTAATATTTCCTCCTATCTGTCGGTAGGGGAGGAAGACATTGCAGGCTCTCTCTTTGAAGGCGGAGAATGTCTGCCGGGGATCATGGAAACGAAGACTTTAGTTGCCGCTACACATTCTTGGTTAACGTGTATACAATCTTGATATTGGCCAAAGAAATAAAACCTCATTAATTACAGTGGGAGCTCTAACGGAGGGCCAGAGAATGACTTAAATTGGGCCAAGGGGCATTTTCCCCCAAAAACGTTTAATGAACGTGGTCTTCGATTTTTTAATGTCTTAGCGACCTTCGTATGACCTTGGTACTAGTAATTGGAGCTTTAATTAAAAAATATATATATATCGGTTTATCAGAAACATTTATTTTACATCTTTAGGATATTGATGATGTTTGGGTGATCACCGCAAACTATGATTGATATTATAGTAAGATTTTAAATCAATATTTACACTTGAAATTGAAATTATTAATATATTTTGCGAGGGGATAGTAACCAATAAAAATCGTAGGTAATGATACGAAAATCAATGGAAATTACAGAAAAATAGTAAAAAATCAATGAAATTACATAGTTGATACAACAATGGAAATCACAGAAAATTGTTGATATTTCAATGTAAATTACAGAAAACAGTGAGATATCAATGGAAATCACAGAAAATAGTGTTTATCATTTAAAATCACTTAAACATTGTGAGAAATAATGGAAATCACAGAAAATAGTGATATATCATTGAAAATTACATACACATTGTGATAAATTAAGGGAAATCCCAGAAAAAAGTGAGGAATCAATGGAAATCACAGAAAAAAAGTGATAAATCAATGGAAATCACAAAAAAGGGAGAAATCAATATAAATCACAGAAAAAAGTGAGAATTAGATAATAATGACAGAAAAGTTTGAGAAATCAATGGAAATCACACAAAAAATGAGAAATCAATCGAAATCACAGAAAAAGTGAGAAATGAATGGAAATGACAGAAAAATGTTATAAATCAATGGAAATTATATAAAACAGTGAGAAATCAATGTAAATCACAGAAAATAGTGAGAAATCAATGTAAATACTAGAAAAAAAGTGATAAATCAAAGGAAATCCTAGAAAATTGTGAGAAATCAATAGAAAGCACAGAAAATTGTGAGAAATTGATGATAATGACCGTAATGTTTGAGAAATCAAAGGAAATCACAGAACAAAAGTGAGAAAACAATGGAAATCAGAGAAAAAATGGTTACATATCAATGAATATCACAGAGACATTGTGAGAAATCAATCGAAATTACAGAAAAAGTTTGATAAATTAATAATAGTCAGCTAGGCTAATGCCCAAGGTTACAATTAATAATAATAATTTCCAAATATTAATAAATTATTGGGAATCACAGAAAGATAGTGAGAAATCAATGAAAACATAGGGAGATAACATTGAAAATTACAAAACAAATTGTGATAATTTACTGGAAATCACAGAATTGTTTTCTGAAGTAAATACTCGTGTGTACAAAAGTTTTAAGAGTAACTACAGCTCATAATTTCATTTAATAGAACATTTACCGTTTATATATTAATATTACTATTAATAATATACTATTTACACACCTGACCTTTATAGAAAAATGAGTCGTTATGGCAGCGCGCTGTGGATTAGTACTAAGTTATGGAATCGATTTTTGGGGCTGCAAACTGGGAGTTGAATTTTCCAAAATAGCCATCTTCATGACGGTGGGAGGGGGGCGGAAGTTTTAGCCATAGAAACGAGAAAGACTATAACGGAATATATCATTTTTTTTCTTTTTCTTTTCGAGCAGTTTTTGTACTGGTTCTCCCCCGAGGGAAAAAAAAATATATATATATAAGCGTAGTGACATAAAACTTTCTATCAAATTTTAAAGGCCATTCGTTCTTCGGAAAAGTCGAAGCCCGCATCAAACGTCCACCCCGTTTTCGGTACTCATCCATCTACAAAATGTTGCGTATCGCGAATGAAATTGGGGTGAATGTTGTCGGCGTTGTAATTATACTTACAAGGAGAGTAACCGAGGTGTTTATTGCCGATTTTGTTCGAAGTCGGTCATAAGGTAGATCTATATGAGATATGAAATTTCCCAAAAGGAGACGTTGCACTACCCATTCAATTTGCCATGTCAACCGCCAATGTTTTTGACCACTTAAAACAAGATTTTTTCCTTATTTTACCCAAACATTGTTACAATTTTAGCCCATAAATGTTCCAATTTAGTAAAACTTTATGAAATTTACCCAAATGTGGTCCAAATTACCCATTTCGTGATTTTAAATTTTATTTAAAAATTTTCGTAGGTGAAACCGAGGAAATCCCATGCTTTTTTAAATGGAGATTTTTCTTTAGTGGTCAAAAACATTTTCTGTTGCCATGGCAAATCGAATGGGTAGTGCAACGTCTCATATAGGTTTACATTACGCCCGACTTTGAACAAAATTGGCAATAAACACCTCGGGTACTCCCCTTGTTAGAGTTAATGACAATGTGGAGACTATGCAAAGGCATAGTATAATTTACCATCAACAAAATGACACCGGCGTGTGCTTAAATTGCGTCAGGAATAGTAAGATTTAGGGAACCAATGAGATACCCGACGGGGTTAATTTTTGATAGGGTGAACGGGCAAAAATATAGTTAATGAATATATACTTAGTTGTATCTTGGGGTTCTATTTTTATATAGGGTTCGGGCTTACTTTGGATTTTAGCGAACAGGGGAGACACACGGTGATGAGAAAGTGAACTAATTGTGGAATCAAACACATACCGACTCAAATAGCTATCCCCGACTTACAAGGTATATAGTAGTATTGATTGATTGATTTGTAGGGAGCTGTTGGTTCACGTGGTATGAAGGGGTTGCTACCACCCTCCTACGCATTGTAACCCGGCCACCTGAATTAAAGGTATATAAAGTCACTAGATGACTTGGGCCTAAAGTGATGCCTTGGGTGTTAGCTTAGCTGATTATTGTTTTAATTATTACTGTTCAAAAAGTTCTAAAATATCAATTATTTCGACAAAATACACCTTTATTAAAACATTCCGTAGTTAGTCTTAACTTTTACCTTAGCCTTGAAGAACCGCGTATCGGTTTAACTTAATAAATAAATACATTTTAGTTTCCCCAAACGTTGTTGGTCTCTTTTAAATCTTCAACCGTGTTCACTATTAATAGATATTTATGGGAAAATTTACCCAATCAAAGAATATTACAAGTCAGCTTCTATTAATGCTCATTTATTTTACTATCAATAGATGAAATGATTAAGCTTTAAAATAGTGAAAAGCTAATAGAACTTTCCTATAGTAGGGTTATTTAACGACCTCTATGTTCAGTTAACAAGATTTAAGATCTAGAGTGATATTTCTTTTGTACGCACGAAATACGGTTTGTAATATAAGAATACCTTATGAAGCTGAGGACGGCCATGTAAGGAAATTCAACTTAAAGGTATTTTATACGTTATGTATGAAATTAACACTAGTCTCACACCAGCAAGGCTAGCAAAAACTAAAACTCGCGTGGCATCTAGGAGCAACAAACACAAGAAGAACGCCGCTAGCCTTTAAACACGCTAACGCAGTGTTGTGTACAAAGTTCATTGCTTCAACTTTATGCTGAACGTTTTACGGAAAGGGGGAAGACAATTTCCGAATTTTCCCCTTCCAAGGGCAGCAGGCGCTAAAGCGTCTTAACCAATGAAAAATGTACGCAAGAAAATCCACGACTTTTGACGGATTGCGTTCTCCTTGTGTGGGGTGCTGTGTTTGTTGCGTTCTCCTTGTGTAGGATGCTGTGTTTGTTGCGTTCTCCTGGTGTGGAGTGCTGTGTTTGTTGCGTTCTCCTTGTGTGGGGTGCTGTGTTTGTTGCGTTCTCCTGGTGTGGAGTGCTGTGTTTGTTGCGTTCTCCTTGTGTGGGATGCTGTATTTGTTTCGTTCTCCTTGTGTGGGATGCTGTGTTTGTTGCGTTCTCCTTGTGTGGGGTGCTGTGTTTGTTGCGTTCTCCTGGTGTGGAGTGCTGTGTTTGTTGCGTTCTCCTTGTGTGGGATGCTGTATTTGTTTCGTTCTCCTTGTGTGGGATGCTGTGTTTGTTGCGTTCTCCTTGTGTGGGGTGCTGTGTTTGTTGCGTTCTCCTGGTGTGGAGTGCTGTGTTTGTTGCGTTCTCCTTGTGTGGGATGCTGTGTTTGTTGCGTTCTCCTTGTGTGGGATGCTGTATTTGTTTCGTTCTCCTTGTGTGGGATGCTGTGTTTTGCGTTCTCCTTGTGTGAAGTGCTGTGTTTGTTGCGTTCTCCTTGTGTGGGGTGCTGTGTTTGTTGCGTTCTCCTGGTGTGGAGTGCTGTGTTTGTTGCGTTCTCCTTGTGTGGGATGCTGTATTTGTTTCGTTCTCCTTGTGTGGGATGCTGTGTTTGTTGCGTTCTCCTTGTGTGGGGTGCTGTGTTTGTTGCGTTCTCCTGGTGTGGAGTGCTGTGTTTGTTGCGTTCTCCTTGTGTGGGATGCTGTGTTTGTTGCGTTCTCCTTGTGTGGGGTGCTGTGTTTGTTTCGTTCTCCTTGTGTAGGATGCTGTGTTTGTTGCGGTCTCCTGGTTTGGAGTGCTGTGTTTGTTGCGTTCTCCTTGTGTGGGGTGCTGTGTTTGTTTCGTTCTCCTTGTGTAGGATGCTGTGTTTGTTGCGGTCTCCTGGTGTGGAGTGCTGTGTTTGTTGCGTTCTCCTTGTGTGGGATGCTGTATTTGTTTCGTTCTCCTTGTGTGGGATGCTGTGTTTGTTGCGTTCTCCTTGTGTGGGGTGCTGTGTTTGTTGCGTTCTCCTTGTGTAGGATGCTGTGTTTGTTGCGTTCTCCTGGTGTGGAGTGCTGTGTTTGTTGCGTTCTCCTTGTGTGGGATGCTGTATTTGTTTCGTTCTCCTTGTGTGGGATTCTGTGTTTGTTGCGTTCTCCTTGTGTGGGGTGCTGTGTTTGTTTCGTTCTCCTTGTGTAGGATGCTGTGTTTGTTGCGTTCTCCTGGTGTGGAGTGCTGTGTTTGTTGCGTTCTCCTTGTGTGGGATGCTGTATTTGTTTCGTTCTCCTTGTGTGGGATGCTGTGTTTTGCGTTCTCCTTGTGTGGGGTGCTGTGTTTGTTGCGTTCTCCTTGTGTGGGGTGCTGTGTTTGTTGCGTTCTCCTTGTGTAGGATGCTGTGTTTGTTGCGTTCTCCTGGTGTGGAGGGCTGTGTTTGTTGCGTTCTCCTTGTGTGGGATGCTGTATTTGTTTCGTTCTCCTTGTGTGGGATGCTGTGTTTTGCGTTCTCCTTGTGTGAAGTGCTGTGTTTGTTGCGTTCTCCTTGTGTGGGGTGCTGTGTTTGTTGCGTTCTCCTGGTGTGGAGTGCTGTGTTTGTTGCGTTCTCCTTGTGTGGGATGCTGTATTTGTTTCGTTCTCCTTGTGTGGGATGCTGTGTTTGTTGCGTTCTCCTTGTGTGGGGTGCTGTGTTTGTTGCGTTCTCCTGGTGTGGAGTGCTGTGTTTGTTGCGTTCTCCTTGTGTGGGATGCTGTGTTTGTTGCGTTCTCCTTGTGTGGGGTGCTGTGTTTGTTTCGTTCTCCTTGTGTAGGATGCTGTGTTTGTTGCGGTCTCCTGGTTTGGAGTGCTGTGTTTGTTGCGTTCTCCTTGTGTGGGGTGCTGTGTTTGTTTCGTTCTCCTTGTGTAGGATGCTGTGTTTGTTGCGGTCTCCTGGTGTGGAGTGCTGTGTTTGTTGCGTTCTCCTTGTGTGGGATGCTGTATTTGTTTCGTTCTCCTTGTGTGGGATGCTGTGTTTGTTGCGTTCTCCTTGTGTGGGGTGCTGTGTTTGTTGCGTTCTCCTTGTGTAGGATGCTGTGTTTGTTGCGTTCTCCTGGTGTGGAGTGCTGTGTTTGTTGCGTTCTCCTTGTGTGGGATGCTGTATTTGTTTCGTTCTCCTTGTGTGGGATTCTGTGTTTGTTGCGTTCTCCTTGTGTGGGGTGCTGTGTTTGTTTCGTTCTCCTTGTGTAGGATGCTGTGTTTGTTGCGTTCTCCTGGTGTGGAGTGCTGTGTTTGTTGCGTTCTCCTTGTGTGGGATGCTGTATTTGTTTCGTTCTCCTTGTGTGGGATGCTGTGTTTTGCGTTCTCCTTGTGTGGGGTGCTGTGTTTGTTGCGTTCTCCTTGTGTGGGGTGCTGTGTTTGTTGCGTTCTCCTTGTGTAGGATGCTGTGTTTGTTGCGTTCTCCTGGTGTGGAGGGCTGTGTTTGTTGCGTTCTCCTTGTGTGGGATGCTGTATTTGTTTCGTTCTCCTTGTGTGGGATGCTGTGTTTTGCGTTCTCCTTGTGTGAAGTGCTGTGTTTGTTGCGTTCTCCTTGTGTGGGGTGCTGTGTTTGTTGCGTTCTCCTTGTGTAGGATGCTGTGTTTGTTGCGTTCTCCTGGTGTGGAGTGCTGTGTTTGTTGCGTTCTCCTTGTGTGGGATGCTGTATTTGTTTCGTTCTCCTTGTGTGGGATGCTGTGTTTGTTGCGTTCTCCTTGTGTGGGGTGCTGTGTTTGTTGCGTTCTCCTTGTGTAGGATGCTGTGTTTGTTGCGTTCTCCTGGTGTGGAGTGCTGTGTTTGTTGCGTTCTCCTTGTGTGGGATGCTGTATTTGTTTCGTTCTCCTTGTGTGGGATGCTGTGTTTGTTGCGTTCTCCTTGTGTGGGGTGCTGTGTTTGTTTCGTTCTCCTTGTGTAGGATGCTGTGTTTGTTGCGGTCTCCTGGTTTGGAGTGCTGTGTTTGTTGCGTTCTCCTTGTGTGGGATGCTGTATTTGTTTCGTTCTCCTTGTGTGGGATGCTGTGTTTGTTGCGTTCTCCTTGTGTGGGGTGCTGTGTTTGTTGCATTCTCATTTTGTGGGATGCTGTGTTTGCTACTCCTAGGTGGCATGAAGGGCTAGCCACCACCCTCCTACGCATTGTAACCCGGCCATCTGATTTAAAGTCATTAGAAGTCGCTAGATGACAAAGGTGGTGTCATTGGTATTAACCTAACTGATTATTATTATTATTAAAACTTACAAACGTACTATCCATTCAACGGTTGTGTGTATGGCCGCCTTGTTAATATTTCTCCCGAGAAAAGCTCGATTTCGTACAATGGGCCTTTGATTTATGTGATTGGGACTATGCCGTTTCTCTCTTTTCCACCTTATCTCTAAGACAGACGCTCTGTATGGATTTCGTATTACGCTCTTCTTTGGTACATAGTTTCTACGTATGACACTCCAAAAGGGAGTACGGACGTACTCCTTAGTATTACGAGCGCGTATACCTTTGGACAATTTTATCGGCGCTCGACAATACTCGGTCGTGATAAATCGTTCCCTGGAGTAGAACATTTTTTGTTCCCCGCTCCCATCTTTCCGTTTAAGACGCTCTCTTGTCGCTCTTCTCCGTGCCGATGTTTCCTTTCAAAATTGATTTTTATTAAGAATGGGGACCGTAGGCTGGCTTTATCTCGGCCCATTTTACATATTTAGCAATTTAAGTTTTAGGGGAGATCGTTTCTAGTGAGGTATACCTAAAATGGATGGTAGAAGAAGTGCGAGACCTTACTATTTATATTTCATTATTAGCACGATTGAATTTAGGTTTCTAAGAACATACGAGAACGTCCAGGGGGGGGGGGGGCGTAAAAAGGGGCCCACTGGAAAAGGTTTTTTTGGGGCCCAGTACGATCTTATTATTTATATTTCATTATTAGCAAGATTGAATTTAGGTTTCTAAGAACATACAAGGGGTCCGGAGGGGGGGGGTGGAGGGGGGGGGGTGGAGGGGGGGGTGGAGGGCGTAAAAAGGGGCCCACTGGAAAAGGTTTTTTTGGGGCCCTATACGATCTTATTATTTATATTTCATTATTAGCAAGATTTAATTTAGGTTTCTAAGAACATACAAGGGCGTCCCGGGGGGGGGCGTAAAAAGGGGCCCACTGGAAAAGGTTATTTTGGGGCCCAGTACGATATTATTATTTAAATTTCATTATTAGAAAGATTGACTTTAGGTTTCTAAGAACATACAAGGGCGTCCAGGGGGGGGGCGTAAACACGGGCCCACTGGAAAGGGGTACACAAGCATGTTTTTTTTTGGAGCTCGGTATGACTGTCTTATTTAAATCTCATTATTACCAAGAACATACAAGGACGTCCAGAAGGGAGGGACGTCAATAGGGGCCCACTGGAAAAGGGTACACAAGCACGTTTTTTTGGGACCCGGTACGACCTTATTATTTAAATTTCACTAGTACCAAAAATGAATTTAGGTTTCTAAGAACATACAAGGGCGTCTAGAGGGGGGAGGACATCAAAAGGGGCCCTCTAAAAAAGAGTACACAAGCAGGTTTTTTTGGGACCCGTTACGACCTTCTTATTTAAGTTTAATTATTACCAAGTATCGATTTAGGTTTCTAAGAACATACAGGAGTGTCTAGACGGACGGCGTCAAAAGGGGCCCACTGGAAAAGGGTACACAAGCACGTTTTTTTGGGGCCCGGTATGACCATCTTATTTATATTTCATTATTACCAAGAATGAACTTAGGTGGAAGTGCAGGGGCCGGCAGAAGGAGCTATAACCACCGGGGCCCGCGAAAAAAGACCCACAAGCTTCCTTTTCAGGGGCCCGGTACGACTTTTCAAATTATATTTCATTATTACCAAGAATAAATTTGTGCAGAGGTGGGGCAGGAGCGAAAAATGCTCCAGGGCCCGACGGAAAAGGGCCCACAAGCATGTTTTTAAAGGGCAAAAAATTTCCCTTAGAAGGGCTCACGACGGTGAATGGTTTTTAGTGGCTAGCCCCTTAAGTCTAATATTCTTCGGAAACTAAATTAATTTTCCTTATTTGTAAATTTAGTACCGCAATTAATTCACAATTTTAAAAATTCTAGTCATCGCCCACTAAGGTCAACTATAAAGTCAGTATTTTAATCGAATATGAGCAGGCTTAGGTTAATTATATTAATAATGAGTTTACTATTAATTAGTAAATATTTTTATTTATTTTAGACCCCGTTTTTACTAGCTTATTAAAAATTCCATGGTCATTTCGTATCAGATTTGTAGCAGTTCCTTTACGAGTTTTACGAATAATAATTCTTTTTTCTATTTACGGCATTCGAGTTACGTAAAAATAGAAAGCTTTTTAACGTCGGAAGAAACTATTCGTCGAACCAGGTATTTTTTATTACCTGTATGAGGCCCCCTTCGCTTTGATCTCGAGCTTGAAGAGGGCCGTGTCTCGAAGAGTCCGGCGCTGCGCGGGTATATCTTTAATAGATTAACTGGATATCGAAAGGCTATCATTTTCCAATGAGCCCTCCCCTTGATTGATTCGAAGGTTTGCGCGGGGCGCCCCCTGAACGTAATCATTAGAACTACGGGCCATTTGGGTCGAACCGGCGATGATGGGGGGCACCCATTTGACCCACCCCGACTCTGGACGTCTGATGAACACGCCTTCGTGTTATGTTCCAACACGGCGCGAAGGACGAACGGGGGGTTATCAAATGAACGGTCTACTCACCCGAATACACTTATAATGTTAGTTGAGAAGCATCTGGTTGCTGTAATGGAGAAAACGGTGGTGTGGGAAACCGAAATAAGATAGTACCCCGCCGCTAGTGAATTATCATCATTTTCCCATTTAATATATATGGGTTTTTTCACTTCGTCGGACGCGTATATTTCATATTTTTTGTGTAGATTTGTTGTAAAATATAGTATCCTACGATGGCTCGGCGAAAGCTTGAAAATAATTAGTTATCTAGTTCGCAGACAATGAAGATTGGGTTGAGAAAGGCGGATGCGTTATGTTAGACGTGTCTAGTGCGGTGTTTACAAATATATATAGAGGGTATTTTTTCATAGTGTTCATTGAATATTATTCACTTTTAACTTGGAATATTATCAAGCGATGGTTATTTTTGTAATTGAATTAATATTTCAATATTTTAAAAGTTTGCATAACATAGTTTTGTTACTTATTAGTTGAAAGAACCTTATATCTTACCATAGAAGGTTGATTAAAATTATATATTTAATTCGGAAAGGTGTCTAATTTTCAAAGTGGAATTTTCATTCTCTGGTTAATCCCGGACGGACCCCCAAATAAATTCTACGTACAGAACATTATAATGTATAATATATTAACTCAGGTACTATTAATAGAATTCATTACTCAATATTCAGATACAATTCGCATTTTCGGTTAAATAGATCCACATAGTAGCCAACGCTGAATATTCTTGTCTAGTTAGCAAACGAGTTTCTCCCATTGACCGCTTTGTGGCAGTATGTAAATAGGAAAAAGCTAATTATGCCTTTTAATAAATTAAACTTAAAAAAGATATATTACGTATTAAATTCAAACTAAATAAGAATAAATTCAACAGCTTTTTCTGATAAAAGAGTGGTCAGTAGTAGCGAGAGTCGGTCACCAAGTTAAAGAAGCTTGCTCAAACAAACGGTAGATGGTGCTTTACTGGTACTAACTCGCTCGGAATAACAATTGGCAGGCTGGGTTCGAATTGGCAATTTCCCTGAGAGGGTATATAGGCTGCCAACGGTTAATACATCAAGTTCTGTCCGCGAAAAACCAACGATTTGTTAAGAGGTTAGGGGAGGCAGTGTGGCCCTCAATCCTCTGGCGGTGGTCATCGATTCTGACCCAATCATCAATAGAGAAATTAACTTTCTCTAATGACCCTATATTCTACCCTCCATTAATCATTTAGTCACTGTACACGGCTTACGTTATGAAAAAGTTAATAAGTCCAATGAGAATTTGTAGGGGGTGGTTTTCAATGTAATGGAATATCATAATTAAGCTGGTATTCTTATTATATCATCATGATATCGATGTTTTGAGATTATTAATAAGGCTCCACTCTAATTTTATTATATGTTTTTCCACCGTTGGCTGATTTCAATTTCAAGGAAGTGTCGGCTCAACCTGAAGTAGTTTTTTTTCAACAGATGTCGCTAGCGTCGAAATCAAAACAAGATGCTTACGCTACATTTTGACCCAAAAGTACCCCTTTGTAAATTTGACAATAACTTAAATTAAAGTAATTTTTAACAATATATTTTTATATGGGATATATAATTTAGGTTAAAGTCCACTAACAAGGAGAGTACCCGAAGTGTTTATTGCCGTTTTTGTTCAAAGTTGGGCGTAATGTAGACCTATATGAGATATGAAATTTCCATGGCAACCGAAATTTTTTTGACCACTGAAAACAAAAAATTTCCATTGAAAAAAGCATGGGATTTTCTCGGTTTCACAGGGCATTTCCTAAGAATGTTTTTTATTTGAAAATCACTAAAAGGGTAATTTAGACCACATTTAGGTAAATTTCATCAAGTTTGGGTAAATTGGAAAAATTTTGGGGTAAATTTGTAACCATTTTTGGGTAAAATAAGGAAAAAGTGGTCAAAAACATTTTCGGTTGCCATGGCAAATCGAATGGGTAGTGCAACGTCTCCTTAGGTGAAATTTCATATCTCATATAGGTCAACATTACGCCCGACTATGAACAAAATCGGGAATAAACACCTAGGGTACTCTCCTTGTAAGTAGAGTATAAGTTGTCTAATTATTTTACTCTACAATGGTTCTCAGACGACCTTTTAGTTTCGCTATTTTGAATCTTAGCTTTCTTTTCCATTAATAGATGGCACCACGATCTCCAGTCAAGTCTAGGTTAAAGTCCACTAATTAGAGTATAAGTTATCTAATTATAATACTCTACAATGGTTCTCTGATGACGTTATAGTTTCTCTATTTTGAATCTTAGCTTTCTTTGCCATTAATAGATGGCACCACTATCTCCAGTAAAGTCGTTTTAACAAAGGGTCGTATCATAATACAGGTGGCCATGATAGAGCCGACTGTTGCTTTAAAAATTCCAGATCGACATGAAATATGTTTAGTCGAAAAATGTAAATTTGATGGCGGCGTAATCATTTATCTGTTTACGTAAACTTATAAGGTCACTTTTAAATATTCATATTAATTATAGAAATATGTAATATTTGAACTATTTATTAATTAAATAAGATCCTTCAAAAGTTTTAATCGTAATAATTCTTAAATGTTTTTTGCACATTTTAATTTAATACTAATTTACGAAGCACTTTCAAATCTTTAGTAACGAACTACAGATGTCGCTTCTGGAAATGTTTTGGAAACTTTGTTAGAACTATTCAATCGCAGTATTATTACGATGTATTTCCAGCTTTCCATGTCAAAACTTTCAAACCTAAAGACTTTGTTCAAGCTATAACTATTTTTGTTTATACGTAGGTAGCTTATTTACTTTGCTTTATAGTTACAGCAAGAAAAGTACCATTAATATATATAGCTAGGTGTACTAACAAGGAGACATCCCGAGGTGTTATGTAGTAACTTTGAAAGCTCCTAAAGGGAAAAGTGTCAATGGCCATTCGTTTTGCCATGGCAACCAAAAATGTTTTTCACAACTCAAGTTTAATCTTTCTCTATGTAAAATAGCATGGAAAAATCCCGTAGTAAACCCTTACAAAAAATTTATTGATTTTACCCATATTTATCGATTTTACCCAATTTTATCAATTTTACCCAATCGTTTTGCCAAAATTTTAATTTTTTAAACCGTGATTTTCCCATGCTATTTTACGTAGATAAAGTTTAAACTTGAGTTGTGAAAAACATTTTTGGTTGCCATGGCAAAACGAATGGCCATTGAAACTTTTCCCTTTAGGAGCTTTCAAGGTACACGAAGGTCTACTTAACCCCCGAATTTAAGAAAAATCGGGGAGAAACACCTCGGCATGTCTCCTTCTAAGTGAATAGGGTATTTTCAAACAAACCAATATTATCATAAGTAACATAATATTAATAAGTATGTTAATTAGGAAATATTATGACCGAACGAATTTTCAGAGCTATGGCACCATATGGTGTAGTTCTCAGCACAGAGCCCCCTAGTGTCTAAATATTCTTAACGCGAAAAATACTACTACCGAAGACAATATCACACTACTTAGTTCGAGTGCGTGTACAAGTCGCCGCTTGTCGAGAATGTCAGTATCGAAAAAAGGTTCGGTCAGGGCATTAGCATTAACACAATAAGAAGTGTCATATGTTAATATGATATTAACATTGAGGTATCTTTAGTTAATTGCATAAACAAGTTTGATTTCAAATTTCAACCAATAGATAAATAGGGCTAAAGCGCCATTTTCATGATCGCTGGTAGCGGGTAAAAATCTTCAAAATCCGCTTCAGCTATACGCTTTTTCACTTTCCGCTTCGATCTGTTTCAAACAGATATTTTAGCTTTATTTTCACGCTTGCGAGTGGCGGAAGCGAATTTTGACGATTTTTATCCGCTACCAGCGAGCATGGAAATGGGGCTTTAGCCCTCATATTCAAAATATCACTAAGCTACGCGAGTGACAAAAGTTGCCCACAAAACACAGTCTTTTCCTTATCTATAGTTTTAGGGTGTAGCCCGTCTCTCCTAATGGGCGAATTCATCAAACAATGCAATGCAATTTTTGAAATCATCAAACAAACTTTCACGAAAAAGAACAACACGGAGAAACGTTCGTGGGTTGAAACTAGGTTCCTATTCAATCAATTTTTATTTATCTCTACGTTTAATGAATAATCGAATTTTATTGAAACGTCCACTATTATATTTTAATATAAGAGCCTATCCTTCGAAACCATTTTTCTCTCGGAGCGAGGATATTGAAACTACCTAATATACGTACAATAAAAGCTTACATTAGCCACTTCGGTTCGGGCAGGAATAGAATGTAATAGTTTTGAAGCGAGGTTATTAATAGCGAGCGAAGCCCCACCCTATTATGAAAGATATTACGAGTCCCTTCATTGGGCCAAGTTTTGGCAGTTGGGACGAACAAACGACCACCCTCTTTCGCGTCTAGCGTTTCCCGCGCGAGCAATGACCAAGGCTTAATAATAGCGTTATACCTAGGCGGAGAAATTATTGCTAGTAACGAACTTTTAATATATATGTAGTGTTACGTCTGGATTGTTGGGGGATGATTGAGCGACTGGACCTTCTACCCCAAATGTCTTTATGTCGCGCTGACTGGACCGAGGATCGAGATCGAATAATTAATTGACCGTTGAATTAAAAAGAAAAAAGTCATTATTGGTTGGTTCCGATCAAAAAGAGCGCGTGCTATAAACCGCGTCCTTTGGCTTTTGGCCCGAACGGAACCGTTTCGTATTGAAGCACGTCCTTGTTTTTGCGGTCTCTATAAGATTAAGGGGTTTTTAGTACGGCTATTTTGTGAACGGAATTGCTCAGGAACTCTTGTTGAATATTAATGTTTGCTTGTAGCCTTCCTTTTCAAAAGCATCGCGGATCGTAATTTATGACTTGTAAACATATTTTTTAACCGTGTTATTAATAGAACTTATACGGTGTATTAGATGTTTTACCGAGATTAAAGACAAGTTATTTCCTGTGGCTTTTGATGTAGGGCCACCCGATTTATTTATTTTGAATTTAAAAGTATACCCTACAGTGATTCGTCTTACTGAAATCTGGATGTAATCATTAAATGTTATAGAATCGATTATGTATGTAAAATTATTGCAACGTTAGGAAAAAATATGCA
Organism: Leiobunum rupestre; assembly: GCF_980474605.1. NCBI lineage: Eukaryota > Metazoa > Arthropoda > Arachnida > Opiliones > Sclerosomatidae > Leiobunum > Leiobunum rupestre. Next base: position 15,029,308 of record NC_143388.1, read on the forward strand.
AATTATTATTTACAATTTATATTATATATATATAAATTAAAAACGTTGTAATTTAAATGCAAAAATTAAATAAATACAAACGATTAATTTAGTAATGTATTCAGAGTTAATATGAGGTCTGATCATGAAGTCCAGAATCAGACCTGATGATGAAATTTTGCTTTGAATTAAAAAAATTTTAAGGTATTTATTTTATATATTTTATTTATATACCGTACACCATAAGTCTATAATATTTTCCATAAGTTTGTCACTTTGGGGAATATTTTACTGAGAGCTAGTCACGGAGTGACGTCATCACAAGAAGAAAATCTCCCCCTAGCGAGGCTGTCAAAGGCTACGTGTGACGCTTTAGCAAGCGGACGCAAAACGGCGACGAAGCCCGTAATGCACTCTGTCTTGTGAATTATCTCGCAGTAAATTTTTTTGCATGTGAAGAATAGGAAGTGTAATATTATACACTTATGCGTATACGTAAGCAGCCACTTTGGTTTCAATAAATAATTTTTTTATATAAAATACAAAATCTGTCCCTTTTCCAAAGAGGCAAAAATTAATTTGATCGTTATGGCTAATCGAAATAGTATTTATTATAATTAAGAAGGTATGCATGTCATTATAATTTAGAAAATAACATGGATAAAGCATCAATGAAGTGTCAACCCTAGCCGTCATAAAGTATGCAAACACCACCAGCACCCCCATCGAATCTATTGAAATTCCAAGAATAGATTTCCATATTTTAACCCCATTGATTCCTCGCAAATACACTGGTTGAACCAGCGTAACGTTCGTTTTTTTGGTCACAAGTCGCGTAAACGACACTCTTTTCCAAGCCGAATAAGGTTTATATATATCTTTTCCCAGCACCCATACAATGTATAACAATACTTTAAGAAATATGCCAGTAGAGAAGGGAGGAGTGTTAAAATTTTTCTATTGTAGTTGAATAATGAGACGTACGGTTTTGAGCGATCTTATCCCGACGGCAAATTCGATCCTGCCACAGAGGGTTTCGCTGGCTCTTTTCCTTTCCATCCGCGACAGTGTCTTCTCCATCTTCTGGTCGGGATGACGGGGGATGAGAGGATGTCGTTGACGCATCCCGTATGTTCATCTATCCTCCTCCTGTGTTTATCGGAATGTAATGGAACCCAGCGAGCAGTCATCAAGGGGGTGCCGCGTACAATCAATCGAAATGGCTCCATCCCCTTCGCTTTTTTTGCGGTTCTTTATTGTTCGGTCTCGGAGACAGATCTTTATCTTTTTTTATTTTTTCGCGACTCTGAGACTAAAACGAGCGAAATACTTATTTGTCTCCGATACTTTGGAGAATATATTTTTATCGCGCCCGTAAAGGGTGCTTTTAAGGTCGGTACGGTTTCAAACTCTATCTATTCTATATAAAGAATAATGGGAAAATGTATTCTCTATGGGTCTATTTAATTTATCCCTTTTTGTTGCGTTTTTTGTCGTATATCTGCGTTTTCGTAGATAAGGTATTGGCTCATGATGATTGGACTTGTATAGGCGCTAGACGCTATACAATTTGTATCATCTATACTTCTTTTTTATCGCGAATATAATTTAGTGGATTTTTGCATATTGGGCTTTTGATGATGTAGGGTTTATTATCTTTCACAAATTTCGTAGTTTGGATAAATTTTATGACCCTGAAACAGGGGTTACTTGAAAATTTTAGATAAATATGTCTCTCCGTACTTTGATTTATATTCTATTTGTTCTTGAATTTTTTTTTAAATATGATTCAACTATTTTATTACATCACATTTACATTAAATTTACAATAAATGTACATTACATACATTTGCATTACATTTGAATTTGCATTACATACATTTGCATTAAATTTGAATTTGCATTACATACATTTGCATTACATTTGAATTTGCATTTCATTAATTTACATTACATTTAAACATGTCATTTGCATTACATTTCATCAATTTACATTACATTTGCATTACATACATTTGCATTACATTTGAATTTGCATTTCATTAATTTACATTACATTTAAACATGTCATTTGCATTACATTTCATCAATTTACATTACATTTGCATTACATTTCATTATTTTACATTACATTTGCATTGCATTTCATTAATTTACATTACATTTGCATTACATTTAATTAATTTACATTACATTTGCGTTACATTTCATTATTTTACATTACATTTCATTATTTTACATTACATTTGCATTGCATTTCATTAATTTACATTACATTTCATTAATTTGCATTACATTTGCATTAATTTACATTACATTTGCATTGATTTCATTAATTTACATTACATTTGCATTAATTTCATTAATTTACATTACATTTGCATTATATTTCATTAATTTACATTACATTTGCATTACATTTCATTATTTTACATTACATTTGCATTGCATTTCATTAATTTACATTACATTTCATTAATTTACATTACATTTGCATTAATTTACATTACATTTGCATTAATTTCATTAATTTTCATTACATTTGCATTACATTTCATTAATTTACATTACATTTGCATTAATTTCATTAATTTACATTACATTTGCATTAATTTCATTAATTTACATTACATTTGCATTACATTTCATTATTTTACATTACATTTGCATTGCATTTCATTAATTTACATTACATTTCATTAATTTACATTACATTTCATTAATTTACATTACATTTGCATTAGATTTCATTAATTTACATTACATTTCATTAATTTACATTACATTTGCATTAGATTTCATTAATTTACATTACATTTGCATTTCATTTCATTAATTTACATTACATTTGCATTAATATCATTAATTTACATTACATTTGCATTAATTTCATTAATTTACATTACATTTGCATTAGATTTCATTAATTTACATTACATTTGCATTTCATTTCATTAATTTACATTACATTTGCATTACATTTAATTAATTTACATTACATTTGCATTACATTTAATTAATTTACATTGCATTTGCACTAATTTCATTAATTTACATTACATTTGCATTACATTTAATTAATTTACATTACATTTGCATTACATTTAATTAATTTACATTACATTTGCATTACATTTCATTAATTTACATTACATTTGCATTAATTTAATTAATTTACATTACATTTGCATTACATTTAATTAATTTACATTACATTTACATTACATTTGCATTAATTTAATTAATTTACATTACATTTGCATTACATTTAATTAATTTACATTACATTTGCATTACATTTCATTAATTTACATTACATTTGCATTAATTTAATTAATTTACATTACATTTGCATTACATTTAATTAATTTACATTACATTTGCATTACATTTCATTAATTTACATTACATTTGCATAACATTTAATTAATTTACATTACATTTCATTAATTTACATTACATTTCATTAATTTACATTACATTTCATTAATTTACATTACATTTCATTAATTTGCATTACATTTCATTAATTTACATTACATTTCATTAATTTATATTACATTATGTTATGTTATAATAATATATTAATTAATGTTAATTTATGTTTAGGGATAATGAGTATGCTGAGAAGATTTTAGGCATGGCTCCTAATCTCCCTCATCATTAAAATCGAATCAACCGGGTATCTCTCTACGTGATTGACGCACACGCCGGAGACGGGTTTCCTTCCCCCTTTCTCTTGTGCGGCGGGAAATTCGACCATATAGTGTCAACATTATCCTTAGGTATAAATACATGTATTCGTAATTAAATTAATAAAATTATAGGCATTAATTTGTAATTCCTCTGTTTTGGCCTTTGTTTTTTCGAACGTGAAAGACCTACTTCCAGTCTGATAATAGAGAGGTTAAGCAAAGCGCACTAGAAGTTTTAACGTCGGGAG